>NW_020837977.1:6640280-6753941 GCF_003676395.1 Aethalodelphis obliquidens | reverse complement strand
CACACACACACACACACACACACACACACACACACACACACACACACGTATAGGAATTCCCCTCTGGCACTATGGGGAAAACTCATTTTGAGCATGAACTCCCATTCAAGAAGTTCTTGTTTCTACCCAAAGAAACGTTAACACTTTTCTCTCTGTCTGCCTGCCTGTCTGTCTGTCCATCTGTCTGTCTGTCTCTCTGGTCTGGGACTAAGGGTACTCAGGTGGTCAAGTCACAACTACAGCATGGAGACAGGAAGAGAGGAGCTATCATCAGGCCCCCAAGCACTTAGAAGTAGACATTCTGCTGAACATCCTAGAATAAACCACAGCCTAATAAGGTTAATAATAATGATGACAAATAGTACATCAAGAACAGAACTATGGAAGACTAATGATAGCAATAAACTCTTTGATACTCCTCTCATTGAGAAATGAAGTTTAACTGCCTTTCCCTTGAAACTAGAGTTGCCTTAGTGATTGGCTGGACCAACAGACTGCGGCAGAAGAAGTGATATTCTGGGACTGCAGGGCCTTGAAGCTCCAGCCTGGAACACTGGAACCCCGTATCTCACAGTCCTGAGCTGCTAAACATGCCTGACTACCTCGAAGCCATCGTACTGTAAGGAAGCCAAACCTCGCCATGTGGAGAAGTCGTCCAAAAAAGCGAATGAGATGCCCAGCCAGCTGCCCGCTATTCTCTAGCCCCTAACAGTTTTTCGTCATCCCAGCTGAGACTCCAGACACCATGGAGCAGAGACAAGCCATCCGGGCTATGCCCTGTCCAAATTCCTAATCCACACGATGATGAGATGATAATAATAAGTTGTTATTTTAAGCAACAGATAACCAGAATAAAAGCTAATCCCTTTTTATAAATACTAATAAAGACTTTAAAACAAAAATGAAATGTCTCAGGCAGACTGCTGGAAACTAGAATGGCATCTGACACAAAAGAGGATTATGATGCATAAAGATAAATATAAATCCATTCATTCATTTATCCAGCAAATATGTATACTACCAAGACCTATAAACAGGGAAATACACAGGCTCTGGAGATGGTTTAAAAGGAGAAAAAAAAAAAAAAAAAAAAAAAAAGACCTGACTTCAAGGAACTTATAAAGTATTACGTATCTCAGTGTCTTCTTGCATACTTTTTAATGTTTTTCACAAAGATAACATAGTCAACAATTCAGATCAAATCAAAATGCAGACCAATCTCATAAAGTGACCCCGGGTTTGAGTTCTTCTGTGAGAAGGAAGTGAAGATTGAATCAAAATCCCACAAAAGGGCATTTGTAGTCTGTAGTAACAAAACATGCTTCAGTTAACTGTAGTATAATCAAATGTTTAGATTCTCATTTTAGACTATAAATTCAAGGCATGCGTAACTAATCCTTTTTATTTTTTCTTCATAAAGTATCAGGTTAAAGAACCTTTTAAAGATATTATTACAAACAGGCCGAATAGAACTTTGCTACTTTACTGTAGTCAAGGTTTGGGGAACCCAGAATGAGCAAAGCAAGTAAGGTTCGAAGTGAGCTGCTGTTTTAACAAGATTTATTTCTGTCTAGGTGTGTGGCTAGAGTTTAAACAGAAACACTTACTATTCCAGTGACTAAAGTAATTTTAACTGCTTCTTTTAGTAAAGCATAGACAATTTAACCTTTCATAATATTATTCTCAGGGTTCTAAAATTATTCACTCTTTTTCTATTTGCAGTATTTCTCTATTCAAATTTCACATGAAGCCGAAAAGAACACAAATAGAGAGAATTCTTCTCTCAGGTATTTTTAAATACAGGAAAATGTTTGATCTCACATTGTAAAAGAATCAAGTGGTAAATAAGTGTGTGCGGGGCCTCTTGGGCAAAAGACCGTACATAGCATGTCTTAAAAATCATCGGCACCGAGCACAATGCCCCTGCACAAAGTACTCCGCAAATGTGTGCTGACTGATAAGACATTTATTTCTCACTTATTTTTTAAGTGTGGCCAATAAAAATAAGCAATGCTACTTTCTGTCTTAGTAAGCACTTGAGGCAAAGAAAAAAGGATAACGTTTTCAAGAGCGGTCACGGAGAAACGTATCTTCCCATTTTTTTCTTCCTAACATTAGAGGAGGTATGGTAGTGGGTATGTTAACAAATTCTACACGCTCTAAACGTCAAAATAGTAAAGGTAAGCAATGGTAAAACAGTGACCTAACTTATAAACTGCCTTGTGTTTATCTTTTCTCTCATAATTTCGGTTTTAGCACACTACGTGGTAATGTGTCAGAATTTCTTTTTTAAAACATGACACAGAAGAATAAAAATTCTCACGGCTAAAAAGTAATTCATTAATATTTTATCCAGTATACTATAAAATTCAAAACAGAGTACTGAACAAGAACATAATTAGGAACTTAAAAATAATACTAACATTCCATTATAAAAAGTAAAACAATATCTGGGAGGAGGATACACAGCAGGAATATCTGATTTAACAGGTCACTGTTCCCTCTCCTAGACGGGTCTGAAGGCCAGGATTGCCGTGTGGGTGCGTCAGGAGACCTGGTCGTCTTCCTGGGTCCCCCAATGAGATTCAAGGCCAATCATTTACCATCCCGAGCCCTCAGTTTCCTCAATGACAAGAAGAGAGAGGGGCACAATTGTCTCCAAAGTCTACCTCAACTCTAACAAAGTCTACCAACCTCAAATAAAGAGCCGTTCCTCTAAACAAATAGCACCTTTTTTAACATCTTTATTGGAGTATAACTGCTTTACAATGGTGTGTTAGTTTTTGCTTTATAACAAAGTGAATCAGTTATACATATATCCCCATATCTCTTAACAAACAGGGTTTTAAGACACTCCCAACTTCCACTTCCTTAATTAAAGCACAATTATTTCCCTAATCTTACAGATAATCTACAGATAGATTCCTTTTCCCTTACTTTATCTTTACAACAATTCCCGGAGGTAGCCCGGGTCTGTAAATATTACGTGCATTAAGCAAATGTCAAAAGGGAGTCTAGGTGAGGTTATGTGATTTGATTAAAGTCTCAGCCAAAAAAGGACTAGAAATCAGATCTACTGACTTCTGGCTCAGTGCTCATATTTCCAGAAAAGCCGCTTTTAAATCCATGAGAACTACAAAATAAATTACATACTAGTAAAAAAGGAAGAAAATACGGTGCTACTTTTAAATGGCTAGATTGCTTCTTTAAATCGCAATGTCATGTGTCTTAAATATCCTCAATATAACACAATTTTAGGCCTTTATGTTTCAGAATTATTTTCAAGATTCCTGGAATTGAAAAACCCAGTAGCTTAATAAACACATAATAAAAATATTACCGTATGTCAAAGTTTCCTAAACTGATGTATATTCCTTGACAAAAAGGGGCCCAGAGTAAAACAAGTGTTGGAATATTTGTGAACTTAACACACATAAGCTTTTTAAGTTTAATGTGGCATTTCACAAAGTTGTTGATCGACACACATTTCAGACTTTTTAAAAAATAACAATGGAGATTCTAATGCACTTTTGTTCCGATGAACCCCTCTTGGAAAATACTTCCGTACATTTAAAAAATACAATCATTTGCTAAATAAAACACAAAATTACTATAGTTTGTCCTTACTTCCCAAGTAAGGAAACATACATATTTCCCATACACATTTTCATATTTTCTGAAAAAATGAAGTATCTTACAACTTGTTACTTGCAATGTGACAGTGCTTCTTTTTATTTTTTCCTGAAAAGTTGCTAATCTGATATTGTATTTAGAATCAATAGCAACTCAGAATAGAGAACTATGGCAAAAAATCTTCTCATCATCTTAAAATATACTCTCGGTGACACAAATGACCTCATATTAACAGGTTTCCTCCAGTTATCACACCAAATCAAATACCCAGAACTGATGCTTAAAGAATCTGAGGGAAGCTCTCAATTCAGATGCAAGTGTATTAGCAAAGACAGGTAATCGGGGGAAAATGTTCATTAGAGAAATAACAGTGGAACCAATCTTAAACCCTTATAGGGATTTGTGTCCAAAATGGGGAGCAAACGTTTATAGTAAAGGTAAGACTAATCACCTTATCACTGATGCCCAGTTCACCTAACAGCAGTATGAAAGTTAACTCTAAGTGTGGGTTTTGCCCTATTTATAAAATAGTAAACTCTGAGGCAAAGGCTAATTAGCTAATCTGAATTTATCTTGTGCTCATGATTTTATGACACTAGATGAGTTTATTTAAGTCCCAAAGGAATTAGACATTTCTAACCCTTCCTCCAGACAACTCTGAGTTCCCTAATACAAATTAACCAAACACACTTCCTTTGTACTTCCAACTAATAATGTTTAGCACGTCCAAAAATACTTTCAAATGCTTTTGAAAATGTAAGGCAGCTTAGAAACTTGAGCTAAGTTTTTAGTAATGGTATTTTAAAAGTGGTATAACTTAGCACTCCAAGCAAAGAGGCATGACTTGTCACTGGTAATGGTAACATGGGACGCTGAAAAGAGCTATTTTGAAAAAATAAGAGATTGTGGGTTCTAGTCTCAAACCTCACCCTTCCCCTCACATATATGAAACTTAACGCTTATGTAACACACAAATCAAATTTTGGTTTAAAAATGAAAGAAATTATAGCAGAATAAGTCATGTATTTGCTTTTAAAGGTAGATCAAAGTAATTTTTTTTTTTAGAAATAGAAGCAGTCTGTCTGCAGTGTTGCCTAGAAGATTTTAGATATTTCAGTTCTTTCTAATTCTTAAATATTTACACAAGTCTCCCCACCCCCTCTCTCTTATATCTATTTTAGAATTCAGAAGGTCATTCTGTTAACCAGGCCATAAACAGCTCTCAGATACAGAGTAAATTTCAAAAGCTACTTGCTTGTCCATAAATACATGAACAAGTCATGTTTTAAGCACAGAATACCACAAAAAGACTCACAAAAAGGTATCAAAGTATGGTATGTTCACCAACCTACAGTTATCCTATTTTCTGCTACAGAGTGAATAAAAGTCACCTTTGCACAAGTGAGTTGAGACTTCAAGTACTCGATTAAGGAGTACTACACATCTAAAACCACTTAAGAAATAATAACAAACAGCATTTTTCTGGAAAGTCACATTAAAAAGATGAAAGTACCCAAACTCCATGGCATAAAAAGCCTCTCCGAGAGAAACAACTGAAGAAACCTGCACTCTGCTAAACTGGAACCCAAACCCGGAAACATGTTCATCCCAAGTAAAACACTGGGAAGTGAGGGTCTTGAAATGCTCTTCAAATATGGAACCCAGCAGCATTTATTTCCTAAATGTAAAATATAATTTTTAAAAAGTAAGTCTAGTGGAAAAGATTGACATTTAAGCACTCTGAAACTATTTTTCATCACTTGTTAAGCTTCTTTTTTAGAATATTATAACTGTACTGTTATAAGGTGGGAAGAAGACCACTGTCCCTCTGGGCAGCCTTCTAACTTTGGGAACGCAGCCATCTCCCATGGATACGCTCTCCCTGGGCAGATGACAGAAATTGCAGCTCCGGCCTGTAATCAGTGTTCTCCAGAGGACACTTCCTTCAAGTCATCTTTCCTTTTATCTGGAGGCAGCACAGAAATGATAAACCCTGTGGACTGACGCTACTCATTCCTAGCCACTAGAGCCCTTCCATTCATTTCAATGCCCTAAATTGCCAACAAGGGCAATAAAATACTGGTAGGTGAAGAAGCTGTGGAGAGCTAATGAAGACAGCGCACTGCGCCTCACCCATCACTTCTTGATTATGTATCCTTTAGAAACCGGGTAAGATATTTAATACTGGTTATAAAGGATGGATCACCTAGCTTGTTGATAATACAAAAGTCCATCCATCTGGGATTTTTTCCTCTTTAATTTCGGCTATTTCTTTGGGCATTCAACACCTCTAAGGAAAAGAAAGGGTTGAGAAAATGAGGTAAAATTCCAATCTATGAATTTCATTCCCAGTAAAAGCACTTAAAATACAAAACAAATAGAATAACCTCTTAGAGACGTAAAAGAAAATACACTAAAACTCTAAAAGTGGTTATGTAAGGATGGCGCCATTTGTGGGTAAATTCTTTAACGTCCACACCTTCTCAATTATAACCATATTTAAAGCAAAACAGTGAAAGAACTGTTGAGAAGGCAAGTTAAAACTAATGATTTCAAATATTTTCACTATCCTGAGTTTATTTTCTATAAGACAAAGGGGAAGTTGCCTATACAGCTTGACAGTGTAAACAAATATAAAAATATCTCATAATTATTCCCTTCCTCACTGTCTATGTGAAGGTGGGGAAAGGAATAAAGGAAATGAAAGCCATGAGTTCACACTCACAAACCAAAACCACAAGAAAAATAATCTAAAACCAGACTATAGGAGGCAGGAGAAAAGCAAGATTCTCCACACAAGAAGTGATTTTGCAACACCAATAGGGTAAAGCCACATTCCTGCCACAAGCTTCATGCTTTCAAACAGGCCACACAGCTGGCGGTCTTAAAAGCTCTCCAGACAGGAACCAAGATTGTAGGAAAAATCAGTAGGTCTCAGACCTAAACTGAGTCCGAATCTGATTCTGATGACACACTGCCCTGCTGGGGCATAATACGATGGCAGCCAAATACTCAGTTCAGTAGATGATTATAACTTCCACAGAAAAGTCCTGAAGAACCACTGCTTTGAATGTGGGCCCCTTTAGTTAATAATGATCTGTCCAAAGTATTGAAAAAACTGCTTTCTAGAGAGAGTCATCCACATGCTGCATAGCACAGGGAGAACGCTGCAGAAAGCATCCAGAGGTAAACTCTGTTTGTGTGAATATTAAGAGACAAGTTTCCTCTGGAAGTCAAAGCCCCGTGCGGCTGAAAAGAAAGACTTACTAGATTTGGAGACTGAACTTGGTTTACAAGGGCTCAGGGGTTGTTTAATGAGAGGTTTTAAAGGGACCACGTTTTCACCAAGCGCTGGGAGAGTCCCCTATGAAACTACTGTGACCAACTCCAAGAAGCTAGACCCCTTCCTACACGAATCCCAAACACTTCACCTCAACTGCCAGAGGACACTGTAAAGTAGCACTCTGGTTCTGTTTTTAGAACATTCAAGAAATTACTCATCCAAAAGAGATTTGAGGAGATACCTGAAGAGCTGGCTGTGCTACATACATTTTCTTCCTCACAGAGGAAGTAGTCTCACTAAGACATTCTTCACCAAACAGGAAGAAAAAACAGCATTCTTTCCTATGAGACTTGACATTTTCTATTGCTGTATCAGGAATTTTTTTCTTTAAGCTAGAATGTATTTTATAAATTCGATTCTTAGATAATGCTTTCCTCTTAAGTTAAAAAATATAAGCTTTGAAAAGTGCACAAAATGAGCAAGTGAATAATCTATCCACAAACTGTTAATAAGTTATTTATTTCATCACATCACCTAAATATAATCCTAAGAAAATTATCACATTGTCCATTAAATCTAGGTACACTGATAACCAGTTCTTACTGAAATCTCCTTCTTTCAACAAAGCCATTATGACTCTAGGTCTTAGTCAAGACTATTAATATGAGTTGATTCCTATTATAAAGATTTACTGGGCTTCCCTGGTGGCGCAGTGGTTAAGAATCCGCCTGCCAATGCAGGGAACACGGGTTCAAGCCCCGGTCCAGGAAGATCCCACATGCCACGGAGCAACTAAGCGCGTGCGCCACAACTACTGTGCCCGAGCGCCTAGAGCCCGCGAGCCACAACTACTGAAACCCGAGCGCCTAGAGCCCGTGCTCTGCAACAAGAGAAGCCACCACAATGAGAAGCCCGCACCCTACAACGAAGAGTAGCCCCGGCCCGCCACAACTAGAGAAAGCCCGTGCACAGCAACGAAGACCCAACGCAGCCAAAAATAAATAAATAAAATAAATAAATTTATTTAAAAAAAAAAGATTTACTGATATTTAAGATAAACAGTAGTAATTATTATAACACACATGGCATTGATAAATGTTATGAGCTTGCTTCCTTTTCACTTATAAAGTAGTATTCATTCCAAGTACAAAAAACTGTAGATTTCAATAAGCATGACATCAATTATTGTATGATAATAAGCAATACTGTAAGAGCAATATGAGCATTTACTAGTTTTCAAAATGTTTACAGTTACAACCAATATTTGAATTTAAGTAGCTTTTTCTCTAGTATCTTCATCCCTGAGATGTATTAAAAAATAGTAAATGTGTGCAAGGTTTGGAAATAGGCCATAATTCAAATACTGACTTCTGTCACTTACCATATGTATGATTCTGAATAACTTAACCTCTCTTAGTTTCTTCATCTGTAAAATGGGAATAATATAGACCATGTTGAGTTGTTAAGAGTGTAAATAAGAAAACATCTGTAAAGCACATACGGACGGGTTTGGCCCACAGTAGGCACCTAATACAGTAATTACTATAATCATTATTGAAGTTGCAGAGATCAACCAACTAATTCCTAGTAACAGCCACAAAAGTGAAGTGTTCAGGACCTTCAGAAATATTTCAAAGAATCTGTTTTAAAGATGTTTTTAGACTTGAACTTCTAGGTGCCACAAAGTCCAGATAGTATCTCTCATTAGGCTGTGTGGTAAGATTTTTCTATTAGGTACTTTCTTGATGTTAGTGAGAGACAAGCAGGTATTCCATCTCTACTTGAAACACTAGGACTGCCAACTACTGAGTCAGATTTAACTAACACATAAACTACTCAGATTATGCTAAACACTTGGGGAGGCTGCATCGAATTTTTCAACAGCTCGTCAGTGAATATTGTGTGTACAACTGTGCACTGGAAACTTGGCACACACAACAAGGATCAACATAACCCCTGCCCTCAAAGAGTTTACCATCTAAAGGAAACAAACAAAAAGAAATCAAAGAAAAATGCAGGAAAGTATATTAATTCTTAGTATTCTTAGTAGTAGGCTAAAGATGGTTATGGAGAATGGTGGACAACTGATGTTAACTAGAAAAGCTTCTTTGAGTCAGTCAGCTTTGCTATGCTTTAAAAACAGGAGAGAAAACAATGGATGACTAATAGATGAAAGGCAGTTATAAATATAAGTTACAATTTGGACAATGAATGTACCCAACAGTAAGAATGCACATCAAAGTAGGATAAAACGTTAAGTAATTATCACAGTGAAAACAAAATCATCTGGAGAAGACAAAGAATAAAATCAGCAAACTTTGAAAAAGTTATTGTTGGGGAGAATAATAGCCTAACCTGGAAATTTAATAAAATTTTTAAAGTATTTGATACATAATTCCTTTGCTAGTTATTCAATTTAGCGTAAGAAAAATCATTGCCTAGGGATACTCCATTTATTACCAGGACCGAGTTTCTATAAAAACAATGGGCAAATCAAATTGCTGATTATATGGTTTATAATGTCTAACTCAACAGTGCCTACCAAACTATCTTTAAACTTTGTTATGTGGTGTGAGCCTACGAGTTTAACTGTCAAATTTTCCAGGAAAAGATAAAATCAATAAATAAAACTAATCCCCAAAAGGGTCAAATTTTAAAAAATAATACGTATATGTACACACAACTCTTCAGATATTATACAGCAAGTTAACAGCTATTCCCAGAGCAATCCTGATCTTCAGTGGGGATGAACAAGCTTCCATTAGCAATGCAGGGTCCCATTCCCCAGGCCTAGACCCTCACTATCCCTATGACTGGTCCTATACACCACCGTAATTAGCTCTGCAACTTTTTTCTCTCTCTCTCCAAATGTCTTAATATAGCATTCCATTTTCCAAGATTGGCATACATATACCTAAGATACACACTCTTAGGACAAAATATACCAAGTAAGCTAGTGATTATTCCACTTCAAAATTCTCTATCTTCTCTATCGTATATTGATAAGATATATGCTATCTAACTCCAAAAGGATATGCTGAGGTTTATTGGGTCGATTTGTTTCCAAAATCTAGTGCAAACTTTCATTTCCTTATTCCCTATGAACTGATCAAGCACCAGGTGCCAGAGGTAGAAGAAGTCGTGTTAATATTATCCTTACCCTTACAGGATGTATTTGATAGATAAACAATCTCTGAAACAAAATTAGTACCCTTTCTCACTCATTCCAAGAAGAGTCTGCTATCCCTAGAACTTGCTCCATAGAGATGTTAGAACAGGTCTTCTGTTTCCAAACTTGGCCTCATAACTGGAGCAGCTCTTTCAAATGATATCTGTTCTTTCTCCCTTTAATGAAACTATTATTCACTCTGTTCTTTTTAGATTTTCCTTTATAAGATTGTAAGATAAACAAATGTTCATTTTGGAAAACAGAAAAGTAGAAAAGAGAGGGAAATAATGTTCACTACCACCCCATACCCCTGTAGTACCTTTTGTTAATAGTTTAGCTAATATTTTCATTTAGTTTATTTCTTTCAGGTGTTTTTCTATCCATATCTTTAAATACGATTAAATATAATTCTCTATAACAATTCACTACTCTGTTTTCCCTTAACATAAATGCTGTTGCTATCATAAGAATATCATTTACTTAACCATTTCTTCCCTGTTTAACAGCACTGTTTCACTGCTTAGAAACTGTATGATGGGAATCTTTGCACATAAATCTTCATCTGGATGTACAACTACTTCCTTGAAACAGAATATCAGGAGTAGCATTCCTATGTCAAAAAATATGATCAATTGTAAGGTTCCTGATATATGAAGCCAAAGTGATTTTCAGAAAATACCAATTTATACCACAAACCAGTAGTTCATGAAAATACTCTTTAATCACAACCTAACTAACAAAGGTCAGACTCTCATTCATTTTGCTAATTTGATACACAGAAAATTGCATCTTATTGCAGTTTTCACTTGTATTTTTTATTTAAGAATACAATCCAGGGGACTTCCCTGGTGGTCCAGTGGCTAAGACTCCGTGCTTCCGATGCAGGGGGTGACCGTTTGATCCCTGGTTGGGGAACTAAGATCCTACGTGCCACGTGGTGTGGCCAATTTAAAAAAAAAGAAGAAGAATATAATCTATTCTTTATAGAGGCTAAAATGAGACTTAGCTTTCCCCCAGGATCTCTGACATGGGTGGCCCCATGAACTTGGTCTGGTCTTTCTGGCCAAAGCTTAGTCACCTCTACTTCATCACCTCATAAATGGAGGCCATTACCACCTAAGCAGTAGACTGCTCTCCCTGGGACACACCTACCATCCCGGTGGCAGACAGCTCAAAGGGAGCCACCAGAAAGCCAGGCTGGACTAGTCTTTCCCTCCCCATAACTAGCAAGAGAAGCCAAAAACACTGGGCTAAGGTTTCACAGATTTCTGCAGAAACTTCAACTGTTCTTAATAATACTTTTCTCAATCCTCCTGGCACCCATGATACAGTTCAACGCAGTACGATTTCTGAGTTGCCTAGTACTTATAACACAAACTCTAAGTCTGTGTATATTATGCATATGAAGTACTAATGTTCTTACCCTTAATAATTAAGTTACTACCAGGTACATATCAGTCTGTGTATGTGTGTGTATGAAGGACACATTCTCTTGACCTTATTATCTAAGTTTTCCCACATACACGTGAAAGGATAAAGGCATTTCATTGCTATTAGTTCAAACTAGTGACAGCAATAAAACTAATACAAATAAAATCACGGAAAACTGACCCTTCCACTCTTCACATACAGAGAAAGGGGGAGGGACAGTTCAAGTGTTTTGATTCTAGAATCATACAGAGAACTTAAAGTAACTTGAAGGGCATGTCTTTTATAAAATTATCTGTTACATGGAAGGTTCAGATGAGGAAAACTGATAGCAGGTTTTTCTTTTCTTATGTTACTTACATATGATGAATGATAAAGATTGTTGGTCATAGCCTCAGTGATCTAATATTGAAGATATTAAGCCCAAAAGCTAGTGCCCTTGTCCCTTATGCAGAGTAAACGCTCTGGTAACTCTAAGCTATCTTCCCAACAGCCAGGATCTTCCAGGTACATAAAAGTGGAAGAGGAGAGGTGATGAAGTATTTAGTCTTCGACGGTTTTAAACTTTAAAATAAATTTATTGGTGGTAGTCCATAAACTCAACACTGACTTACATAAGGCAGAAATGGCCTTAAAAAATTAAAAGGCCTCAGCCACCTTACTGTGGTTCTAATAAATAACTCATTTATTGGGTTTCTCTAGAGACGGCACTCTTGAGTAGGACAATCAGTAACTCAGTCCTGTCCTGACAGCTCTTTACTAGCAACTACCCACTTCATTGCCTTTGCTTAAGCTTTCCTTGCCTAACTTCAAACTTTTCCATTTCTATTACAAGATTACAGATTTTCTTGAAGTTTGCTCAAGGAGATTAATTCATTCTGCTTTGTGCCATCTCTTTCCATACAACACAAGCACACATGAACAGTCTTCAAATGAACAACAATCTTGCCATCTATTCATTTACATTTTGGATACTATACTCGAAATAAATTGAGTAAAGTATGCCTGTTAAAAGAAGACTCAACAGAAAGCAAGACTCCTGTATGTCTCCTCTCCTCATAAATATACACCTACCTTCCCCTGAAATTCTTAAAAGATCCATTCAAATATTGTCCAAAAGATACTTCAAAGCTTGTTAAGCACCAAACTGCCTTAACTGATTGTATTTCAAAGATATTTACTTTAAAAATTCTTAAACCCATTCTCTATAGTTAAAAAAAAAAAAAGTGGCATCAATCACAACACTGACTGACAAAGCTAATTCAGTTAAAAGCCAACCAGTTAAATACAGCAGCAGTATGATCTGACAATATGACGGTGTTCACGACTAACCAAAACCCTCCAGCTAAAACAAACATACTAAACAGCAGAAAGAAATTTACCTGACTTTCCAAAGTCATTTTTAATCTTACTAGAGAAAGCAATCATACAGTAGATAATGATTAAACATGATGTATTAAAAGACTCTAAAGAACAGAACAAAGATAGATAGATAGATAGATAGACAGATAGGTTTTAAAAGCTGTACGACCTACCAAGTGCTTCCAACAATCCTCAGTGCTTTGGGAGACAGCATTTTAATGAACCAGCCTATGTATCCCATAGGCTCAACCCACATTTCCTGACTTCTATGACAAAGATTGTCATTAACCTACCAAGATCACCAGGAATGCAGTACCAGTGTGGCCATACTTAAACCTTTCATCTATTTGAGCAAAACAAAAACACTGTGAAACTGGAATGGCAGGTCATACAACTTAGCACTATTATACATTGGTTTCAGATGAGACCGCCTGACTAATCAGCGTACCTGAGACTCATACAGGAATGGCAAACACATGTAACTTGCACAAACTTGGAAAAACAACTAATCAATTCAAGTAATTTTTAGCAGAATAACTTACTGTAAGACTATGTAAACCATACTCTGAATAAATGTCTAAAGTCCCATAGATCATATGTTATTGCTATATTTTGATGGAAAAAAAGACCTAGATTTTCTATTCATAAAGGTCTTTACTAAGCTCTTCTATAAGACAATTAGTAAGTTTGTGACATTCCTGGATACAAGTTTTCTCGTTCTCACCAATTCTCCTTTGTAGACATCACTTGTAAATTTGATTTATTCAATAAAGATATTTATCATTTTAAATTCCTTTAAAATTTCCCTTAAATAAAATTTTAAATGAAACAAGTGGTTTCTAGAATATTTCATTGTCCTTATTATAAGAAAAACTTTATTAATAAAAAAGCAATAAAAGCTTGCTTACAAAGATAGGAATTAGGGGGGAAAAAAAACCCTCAGTAATATTCAAGTATTCAAGACCATGCACATGACCATTAATCTTTAAATATGAATAGGAATATACATTTCACGTTAAATATCTTTTCATTCTAAAACATAACTTTTAATTTTCATTTCCCTGATATCAAACTCGATACCCTACCAGAATAAATAAAATTTAAAAGGGGAAAAGATTAATAAGACCAACAATGTTGGATGTGAAGCAACTAGAACCCCATACATTGCTGATGGGAATGAAAACGTGTACAAACACTTGAAAAACCAACTGGCAGTACCTACTGAAGCTCAACTTAACATTATTCTCGAGACCCAGGATTTCAATCTTGGGTGTATACCCAAGAGAAGTGAGCATAAAACATGTATAAGGGGCTTCCCTGGTGGCGCAGTGGTTGAGAGTCTGCCTGCCGATGCAGGGGACACGGGTTTGTGCCCCGGTCCGGGAAGATCCCACATGCTGTGGAGCGGCTGGGCCCGTGAGCCATGGCCGCTGAGCCTGCATGTCCGGAGCCTGTGCTCCACAACGGGAGAGGCCACAACAGTGAGAGACCCGCGTACCGCAAAAAAAAAAAAAAAAAAAAGTATAAAACTAAAAACATGTAAAAGAATGTTCATAGCAGCTATATTCTTAAAAGCCAAAAATGGAAATGACCCAGATGTCCATCAATAAGATGAATACAAAAATGTTAATACAGTCACATAATGGAAAGCCATACAGCAATGAAGAAGAAGAAATAAACACTGTGCTACAACATGGATGAATCTCACAGATGTAATGCTGGGGAAAAGAAGCCTGGTATCAAAGAGTACTTTCTATATGACTCTATTTTTATAAAGTTCAAGACTAGGTAAAACTACTCAAGGAGGAATCAATATCTATGGGGATAGACAGCAGAATAGTGGTTATCTTTGGGAGGATACTGATGAGAGGGGGCACACAGAGAGTCTCCTGGGGTGCTGGAAATGTTTTCTGTAGGGATCTGGGTAGTATTCACAAAGGTGTATACATATTTACACATATATACAAACTCATCTGAGTCATAGTCCGTCTTACCCCTTACTGGCTTCCTGACCTTTATAAGTTACTTAACCCCTCTACTCCTAACCTTTTCCTGTATAGGATGGGGATAATACCTTTGATACAGGGTTGATATTTAGATTACAAAACATTCAAAAAATGGCAATTACTATTATTACCTGTTTTTTTTATTTGCATCATCAGAGGAACATGGTGAAAGGATTTACAAAAGTCAATAGTAAAAAGAAAGAACCTGCAGTCATGGGAAAAAATCAGACACAAGTTTTCAAAATCTGGACAGGTCTGATGCCATATAGTATAAAAGCAAAACACAACTCAAAAAAATTCATGTGCAGTCACAAGAAAAGGAGAAATTTATGTAATCTTAAAAGGCGTGAATGTGTACAATACACTTACGAAAGATTTCAGTTGAAGTGGTTAGGTAAAAGCAAAGCAATTCTAACACCTAAGGCTTACCTGGAAAAGGTAGTTATACAAAGCAGAAAGATAAGAAATTAATAATTTCTTATTAATTTTAGTACTTTTCTCTCCTAAATAAAAACTTTTAATTAGCTAATTTGTTTTAAAGCCTCTCATACTCCCATTTACTTAAGAATGGTCAGCACAGAAAATAGTTCTAACACTGAGGAGGGGTTTATTTAATCCCAAATTGCTCATAACAGCATAGCTTTTAATTATAAAAAGCAAATTCCATGTTTAAATTACAACTTTAGCAAAAGTGTTATATTTTTTACTGGATTTTTTTCTTATAATAATGGTCAAAAGTAAAATTGTTACTTATGAATTGTTTCTGCATATAGAAACAACAGCATAAAGCTTTCTTACTAAAACCAAACAAAATAGAATTCTAAGTTGACCAACGCAATGCCAGAATGCTAAATTTAAAAGCTTAAAATAACCTAACACAATACAGTACAGCACATAAGTAACTGCAAAGGGTCATTTCAATATTCAAACTTTAACTACAGCTTGCACGAGTCTTTGAATTTATTCTGATTCAAAATTCTAGCTTGCTCAAATATAAAATGCTACTAAAAATGTTAAACTAATTTGAAAAACTACTACAACTGTATAAATTATACACAGAGATGTTTTCCTTTTTACAGTTCTCTTCAGTTCACTAAGAAAATTTATAGCTAAAAGTAAATGAGATAATCCTGCTTTAAGCTAGTATGTCTAAAATTACTGCTATGTATTAATTTGTGTCAACTTTTTAAAAGCTTAACACTTTGATGTTATTTTCATAGCTACATTTTTTTCTGGCATTAAACTGCATACTAGCTACATTTTTTTCTGGCATTAAACTGCATACTAGCAGAAAAACCAAAGTAAAAATCAGACTTTATCCAAGTTCATTTTAAGCTAAGCTTTAATTTCCATTTAAGCTTTATCTTTCAAGGCTCACATTTAAATTTTCAAAACAAACCTCATATTCCATAAGGTAGCAATCAAATTATATTGTTAACAAAATCATTAAGATGTTACAGTCCCGGCAAAGGCAGTATGAAGAAATGCATTTTCACACGCAGAAACAAGTTACAGTTTTAAACAATAAACCATGACTTACATCATGAAATGAATAGAGATGCTGAAAAGGTTAGAATGAACAGGTCAACAGGATTTACTTTTATATTCGTGTTTCATGAATTCCTTTACTAAGGTTTGAAAAAAACACCACTTATGAAAAGCAGTCACTATGTGATGATGGAGGCCATTTTAAGACTTGTAAATCAACTCTTTTACTAAAAGCACGAGTATATAGTAAACGGTAACTGGAATTCAAAGAGGTCGGGGATGAAGCCAACACAATTGCTTGTAGCTACAACTGGACAAAGTAAATACTCCAAAATTTTCAGATCTCTAGCAGTTTTTTAAAAAAGCTAGTCGATTTTTTTTTTTCAGTTAAAAACACAACTACTCTTGTATCTGAGCAGAGAATATCTGTGCCGAGTTTAAGCCTACTATGAACTCAAATGGCTAGATTTGTAAGCAGGTTTAAAACTATGCTCAATAATTAAAAGAAAACCACCTACACGTAAATATGTTCCACAATACCACGATACACTACAATATGACTGAGTCTATTTCAAGAATGCTGGTCTGACTAAAACTTTTTCCCAATTTATTCCTAATTCTAGATATAAAGATGAGTCTTTTTCTGTGGAAATTGATAGAAAATTCTACCAAAATCCCCTTTGACTGCTTTAGTCATAAGTTTTGCTGCTGATACTACCGTTTTCTGGGGAGGGTGGCAAGTACTTCAAAAAAAAAACACAAAACTTATAATGTGTATTAAGGTATATGACATAAGATATATTGCTATTTAAATATATTTTAACAGCAAATGTCATGCTTCAATCAAACTAATATTTTTTCCACTTCAAATAAATCACAAGTGACCAATGCTTGCTTTGGTGCTCTGAATACTCTAAGTCTATTTAATCTTTAAAGATCAAGCTCCAGGAGTCCATAGTTCAGAGAAACACATGCTTTACAAAACCTGGGAAATGGTTGCTTAATACAAAGAGGAGTAAAAAGCACTGAAATCATCACATATTGGAGGTGAGAAATACATTACTCTTCTTCACAGAGGACAGTGCCTATATTTTAGTCATTACCTTGAATCATCAAAGCAGGCTTGAAAGGAAAATGTTATTACCTTCATTTTACAAAAAGAAACGGAGAAAACTGAGTTTAAATAACTTGCCTAAGGTCTCACTGCTGGTGGCAAAGCAAGGATTCAAACCTAAGATTTCACATTCCAAATTCTACCTTCTTTCCACTCTACCTTTACCCACTGCAATATTTGGTTGTCGTGTTTATCAAAGAGCTTGGCAGGACCAGTCTTTGCCAGCTGCTTGCAAGGCATGTTCAAAGACTGGACTCATTTATTAACCGACGCCGATGAATGAATGAAAAGACTCAAAAGCAAATTGAACAAACTCAAGGACCGTCGCAAGCGTGCACTATTACATCGATGTGTGTCCCGCCGTATACAGCGCCGGTGCTGTAAAATCCCCGCGGGGCTGCATCCTTCCCAGATCCCCCAGCTCTCCACTGCTACTGGATAGAAGGGTCTCCGGAACCCTCGGGGGCAAGTGTGAGGCAGTGAACTCTGCTCTGTCCTCAGCACTGGCCTGAGAGGTCAAGGCTCTCGCTTAGTCAAAGCAATGATTTCCCTTATAACCTGCTCAGCTGGGTTCTCTTTTGCAGACTGCCAGACGATGTGAATGTCCACTCGCAGCAAATATGTCACAGCGCATTTCTGAAGCATCCGCAGTTCGCCAGTGTGCCGAGGCATGGAGGTTTGAGAACCACTGGCCTGGGCGCCTCTGAGGACATAGCCAACCAAGCCGGGACACTGACAGTGAGCTCGGCAGTCCTGAAAGCCACCAGGCCCTCCATCAGCTTGTTCAGCCAAGCCATTTCACAACTACGTGCCCCTTGCCTGACCAACATGGCATACCTATTTTCTAAGAGTGGGTATTACTGGTCAGTTATCCTGTCATGCAATAAATTCTTTTTCACACATATGCTTATTAATTGTGAATTCCACTTCTTCCTTCCTTCTTTTCACCATTTCCTCTACTTCTTATCAATCCTCTCCTTTTTCTTTCTGCTACTACCCTCCTCCAGCTCTTCCTAATTCCACCATTCAATAACCTCTTCACTAACTAGTCTCTCTCTATAAACAGTGCCTTCTATATACTGCTGCCTAACCGATCTTTAAAAGGAGCTTTCACACGGGGAGGGGTAGTGTTTGGGGTTAGCAGATGCAAACTACTACATATAGAATGGGTAAACAACAAGGTCCTACTGTATAGCACAAGGAACCATATTCAATAGCCAGTAATAAACCATAATGGAAAAGAATATGAAAAAGTATATATAAAAAAATAAAATAGCTTTCATCATGCCCAACTCTTTCAATAGCTCTATACTGTGAACTAAATCCATCCTTAACACCTCTGCCTAACTTTTAATGCCTAATTTGTATCCTCCCTAAATTATTTATCCAACCTAATTTCCTACTTCAGATGGACACCAAAGAACCAAATCGGCCTCTATAATTAAAAAATCACAAATCGGACCAAGCCAGCCCTCCTGCTTCCTAACCCTACATTTGCCAACTTGACCTCTGAGGGTATCAAAACATGTCATTCCCACATTGGAAACTTTCAACAACTCCCCACAGCTTATGTAAATTCAAACTCTTCAATTAGACATTGAAAACTCTCCATGATCTGGCCTCAAAGTATCTTTCCCATCTTCTTCTTCCTACAACCAAGGGACATCCTGTTCTCTAACGACACGGGGTTCTCAGCCTTTCCTGGCAGAGGTCCATCACCCTGGCCTTCCCTGTATCCGTGTGTCACGATGCTCAGCTTGCATCCAGATCCCGGCTGGCTCTACCTGGTAACATCCTTCCCGTCTTTCGAGGCTCTGCTCCTACTCGTGACCCGTGATCTCACTTCTGAATATTAGATCTCTCTAGTCTGTTTCAAACAAAACCTTTCTTTATACAGCTTATGAAGCCCTGTCTCGTATTTCAGTTATACTGGTCCACATGTTTCATCTCCTCTTTTAGAGCATGAAGCTCTTAAGGGCAGGGGGCTCCGGCTTGATCTTTACATCAATCCTAATAACTCGTCGTACGTAGCTCAGGACCTTTCTTGAAATACCTGTTAGACATAATAAATGCCTATAAATGGAGTGTATCTGGATCCCTGGCAAAGCCATCACATACTCTAGCTGGTAGACATGGTAGGAAATAAAATATAAGCAAAATGACCAAAAATTATCAAAAAGTCTCAAAATTATCAAAAAGTCAAAACTTTTAAACATGGAGACTTGTGACAGCACTTAATATTTTCATCCTGCTCTGGTGGCATCAGTTACCTCTGCCCACATAAACCATGGTCATTGCCTCACTTGCCCTGAACATGGTCCCCTCATTCCTGCCTCCGTGAGCTCTGCGCACACGGCCCCCCGTACTTGCTTACCCCTTCCTTCAACGTCCACAATAAGCTTTCTCGAGAACCATGGAACACATTCACATTTGTGCCGCAACGTCTGCTCCCTAGAGAGTAGTGCTGAGGCCGTTGCTCTCAACCACGGCAGAGCCAGCTGCTACCAGAAAGTGTCTGTCTGCCAGTGAAACCACTGCACTAAAACAGCTGAACAGATTTTACACGGAATCTGTTGTCATCGTTGTTTTAATTGTGGTAAAATACACTAACATAGAATTTACCATCTTAACCATTTTTAATAAAAAGTGTACAGTTCAGTAGTGACAAGGGCATTCACACTATTGTGCAACCAATCTCCAGAATTCTTTGCGCCTTGCAAAACTGAAACTCCGTAGTCATTAAACAGTGACTCCCAGTTTCCACTCCTCCCTACCCACTGTCCCTGGCGGTCACCATTCCACTTTCTGTCTAGATGCATTGACCCTATAGGTACCTCGGTGGAGGAGAATCATGCAATAGCTCTCTTGTTGTGACTGGCTCATTTCACTCAACACGCTGTCCTCAAGGTTCATCCATGTTGTCAGAATTTCCTTCCTTTTTAAGGCTGAATCATATTCCACTGTAGGTAGAGACCACAATTTATTTATCCATTCATCTCTCCGTCAACACTGAGCTGCTTTCACCTTTTGGCTATTATGAATAATGTTGCTATGAGCGCAGGTGCACAACATAGGGTTTATTTTGTGAAAACCCAAGAGTCACCCCTGAGGGGCTGTGTGAAAAGAGGACAAAGGTACCTCCAAAGGGGGGGAAAAAGTCACCTTACAAAGCAGCCAAAACTTAGAGACAAGTGCCCCTTACATATACTGATGGAGACAGGCCCGTATGCATGAAGATGCCAGGGACCAGGGGCTGCTCACAAATTAGGCCTCAGCGCTAACATAAACTCATTACTATTTTTTAATACGTGGTATGGACCGAATATTGACAACTTTTAGAGTAATCCTATGTACACACACATACACACACCATGGCCCCCCCAGCCTTGCTGAGGAGAATCACTAATCAGAAACAAGCAAGTCCCCGCTACTGCTCATCTGGAGCATGCTAGGAAAGTTGTCCTTGAGAAAAGGAGCTCCTCTAACACTGGCACTTGTGATACTCAGTGTGGGGCTCACATTTCCCATCAGGCAACAGTACTGTCTCTCTCCTCTTCTTCCACATTCCCAGCTTCAACCGTGAACTTGGACGCAGCTCTCACTCTTAGCCCCAGATCTCCAGGATGAGAGGGTAGAATTCATTCTTGATCCAGAAAAGTTTCTTCTGCAGGACTGCTCACAAAGCCGGAGGAGGGCCACTCACAGCCAGACGCTGTCACACTGCACGCCTCCCAAACAGCAAGAAGAGCAAGACGGTGAGAATTCCTGCCAGCACACCCCTCCCAGGGCTCCTTGTCTGGTCAGCAAGAGCGTGGGAGGAAGGGGTCTGACAAAGAAAAGAATTCTGACTCAACTTTCCACGAAAGATCTTTCTGGATAGGAGCAGAGGATACTGATTAAGAGCACAAGTGGTGGGACTTCCCTGGTGGCACAGTGGTTAAGAATCCGCCTGCCAATGCAGGGGACGCGGGTTCGAGCCCTGGTATGGGAAGATCCCACATACCACGGAGCAGCTAAGCCCATGTGCCACAACTACTGAGCCTGTGCTCTAGCGCCTGTGAGCCACAACTACTGAGCTGGCGTGCCACAACTACTGAAGCCTGCACGGCTGGAGCCCGTGCTCCACAATGGGAGGGGCCGCTACAGTGAGGGGCCCGCGCTCGTCGCAGCTGGAGGGGGCCCGCATGCAGCAGTGGAGACCCAATGCAGCCAAAAATAAATAAATAAAATAAAATAAATAAATTTTTTAAAAAAAGAGCACAAGTGGTGGAGGCAGACCGCTGAGATCCGCACACCAGCTGAGGGACCTGACTCCTTTGTGCCATCTGCAAAACAGGGGTAATGATCATACCCACTTCAAACCGGGGCTGCTATCAGGTTTTAAGTAAACGAGTTAGTTGTGTTTTTTTTGTTTTGTTTTTGTTTTGGCCACGTGGCGCTGGCACTGTGGGATGTGGGATCTTATTGCCCCAACCAGGGATCAAACAGTCGCACCCTGCAGTGAAAGGGCGGAGTCTTAACCACTGGACCGCTGGGTAAGTCCCAATGAGTTGGTATTATTGAAGCACTTAGAAGAATCAACACTCGTCCCGTGGTAAGCACTATACAGGCGTTTGTAAAATAAACAGGTAGCTGAAGTTCTATGAAAATGACCAATACTACAAAGGTACAATGAAGTCCAGGTACCTCAACCAATTTTTCAATGTGTACATTTCTCAGCATACACATGCAGAACCACGAATCAAAGTATCCATCACTAAAAAGTCAGTAAAACAGATTGTGATGATGCATGCATGGGGAAAAAAAGTGTCTTCATTGACTTGTTGATTACTAATAAATATTATTTAGATAAAGATAAGAAAATAGATATTACTCATGAATATTTCTATTTAGTATTTATAATATTACTTGTTAGCTTCATACTTGTTTATATTCTTTTAATTAGTGAATTCTAACCTCTGGTAAAATAGAGCCTGGGGATTAAGCTACAAGATTTTTCACAACCCTGGCAGATACACAGAGAAAGGACAAAAGAAAGACCTTAGGCCAAATTTTCCAATACTCAGATGCATTCCATTTAATAATACAGTCAATACCATGTTGTCTCCTCTATGTATTTTGTGCAAATGTTACATTTCAAGTATACACCAACTTTCAATTCCGTACAGATCTCTTTTTCTTCTATGACAGTGTCTTCCAAGGTACAGTTGATAAAACCTCCTAGGATTCTTTTCTCTCAAAAAGAAAGTAAGGACTTTTTGGAATCATGCTAAGATTTGAAGTTGCTTTTTAAGTCTGTTGTTAACTACTACAGAACTCAGTAATACACCTGATACTTCACATGAAACAGTATCACATACAGAAGTAGTTATTCAATCAGCCAACCTTTTCTAAATGATTTGTCTGTTTTGACAAACCAATGACAGTTAAATTAAGTTACTTGTAATTTTAAAATTCAAAATATCTGAATTTTTTTTAATTAACCACAGTAATGCAGTCATTTTCAGGATTGTGAAAATTAAATAGAAAGCAAAACAAAACAAAAAACCATCAAACAGTCCCTTAGGGCTTGTAGAAAATCAGAGCTTCTCTTATCATCTTTATAAGTCAGTTTTGAAGATCTAAGTTTTCAGAAAATTCAAAATAATTCTATAAATTATTTCCCTTAAAGTTTAAAACTTGCAAATACTGCTTTATGTTCTTCACAATGTTTATATCAATTCAAATAAAACTACTTTTGTGTTAAGACATTTTTAGTTTAATACTGCATTTTCCTTACTTTGAAGGAAACCTAAATAAGTTAGCTTCTTTCACTGATTCTACACCTACAAATACATTTTTATTTAATCGTCCTAACACTAACATGATTGCTAGATTTTCATATGCTGAATTACTGCCAACCTGACAACATGCTGGAATACATTAGATACTGCAGGTGTGCCAGAACACACACATAGTAATATTAATCCATTACTATTTCATGCTATTTGTTCTTTTTCAATGATAGATTTCTCCCTATCCCACAAATTAACATACTTTTCTCCCTTTGCAATTACTTACACACACACACACCCACACACACACACACACCCTACAGAGTTAAAAATCTCTTCTGGAATATTGTTTGGCTAAGCAGCAAAATTTACAGGTAAGGTAGATTTCAAATATGCTTTTTAACACATATAATATATAAGTAATGTCACTGGATAAAGTACATGAAGATAGTATTTCAGAAATAACAGCCTATAAGCCACTAACCATTAAATTATATTCTATTTCACTACAGGCACTAAGCAGAAAAGATAAATATTTAATATCCTCCTATGGTCAATAAATTTGAATTATTTCAGCAGTCACTGCAAATACATTAGCAAATGCCTCTAGTTATGACCCACAGGTTAGTAAACAATTTTCAAGGGACAAAGTCACTAGTAGAACTGAAGTTTATTCAATGTCTCAGATCAAATGTTCCTTTAAAATTTGTTTTTAACAATGAAATCGGTGCAAAGTTTCTACTTCTCTCCTTTCTGGTCCTTATCATTTTGCCACACATAACACACTTCTAGAATGTCACAACTAAAATAATGGATGAATCTTCCCATACCATTACCATATTAAAGATAATCCAAAAACTCAGAGAATCAGTGATGATTTACACTGGCACATTAACATGGGTGACCAGTGTAAAACGCTGAGAACAAACAAACCCTAACTTCTCTTTCATTAAGAATCTGAGTTTTGGGAATTCCCTGGCGGTCTAGTGGTTAGCACTCGGCGCTCTCACTGCCGGGGCCTGCACTAAGATACCGCAAGCCTCACGGTGCAGTCAAAAAAAAAAAAAGAATCTGAGTCTTATTTGAAGCTTTCACTCTAATTCAGGGTTAAAAAAAAAAAAAAGTGAAAGAAGATATTCAACATGAGTTTCACAAAGAAAATAATCTTCCTAGAAAAAAGTGTTTCCAAAATCCATTTTAGGGTTGACTGTTTGGAACTCGGGGCACTCTCTCCCATGAACAGGGTTATAAATGGTTATGAGGTGGCCTCAGACTAGCAACAAAGGCCTTTTTAATCCACATATTCTATTTGTACAGTACTAGCATACATTTACAGTTCTGTAAAAGCTAACTGCCATGAGTAAAAACATTCCAATAAGAAAACTCAGAATCCCCATCAGGGGTGTCAGGAAGCTCCTATGTCCCAACCTGGCTGCAGTGGGACAGGGGCCATGACCGGCCTGCTCGCCCCTGGACCCTGAAAGGAGAATGCCGTGTCTCCTCCCCCCGCCACCCCAGCAGTGGGCAGGGGTTCCCGCAGGGCCAGAGGGGAGGCATGCTGGGGACAGGAGATGGTCTAGGAAAGGTGATGGCGCAGGAAGTGGTGGTGAACGTTTGAGAGTGGCTGACGACCGGGTCGAGGACAGGAAATTTTGAGCTTGAAGGGAGACAGCCACAGGTAAGAACAGTGGGTCCAGTGGGGGCTAACCAGTGGACGACCAGTGGCCTGGGCCAGCCTGCTGCCTCTTTCAACTCTCTTCACTGGTCACCTCTGCCCAGAATGCCACTCCTCTGGCCGGCTACAAAACAGACACAGCCTTCTCTCTGTCTTCCTTAACTACAAACCCTCCAGATCGCTAAGGATTTCTGCTGCTAATAACAACAGCAGCTAGAGTGTTAAACGGGCCCTCTTATGCCTTGACCAGTGCTGAGTCTTTTTTGGAGGCAAATGAGACAGACTTCATTCCAGGAACTGGGACCAGGCGGGAGTGGAGGAAAGAGGATGGCTGCTCTCTGGACCAGGGCAGGGATAAAAATGAGACTGAGGGGAGAAAAGGTTCCAACACTGGGCCACAGAACAGGGTAGAGGGCTCCCAAACTGTTGGAAGGCTCACAAAACAAACCCAGATTACGTAAATCAAGGCCTGCTTTTATTAACAAAACTTCAGCTATTCAAAAGACAAATCGGAGTTCTAAATAGTATTATAAAAAATAAACACTTAACTGTCTCAAAAAGGCAGTTAGTTTACTTCTTGTAAAATGTGTCTCAAGTGGAGTTAATGTTAACATGCTCTTTTCAACTGCTGATGTCAAAGCGGCAGTTTTGTAGTAAATTACAGTGGCCGAGATCATCTACAAGTAATTTACCGTCCAAGTTCTCCAATCACACCTGGAAACAGTTATGGCTGTCATGCCATGTATGTTAATAGTTAGGAAGCTGGGCCTGTGGATTAACCACATCTGAAAAGTTAAATTATCATTTCATATAACTCCAAAGGATCACAAATAACGCAATATGGTTACTCCCCAGGGGTAAAAAGGCAATGTGTGACATATGGGGATATAGGGATAAATAATCACTCCAAATCACAGACAGTTTTTTCAAAGAATTTATAAATGTGTCATGCACGCTTTATAAACTTTTCTCTGCTCAGAAGTTGTCTTCAAATTCAGAAATATGATTTTTCAGCCAGATAAAATTTCAAAGCATTTTTTAAGAAGGATACTTGGATTAACAGTACGTGCACCCAAACACTACCCTAATGTGTACTTTCTTCTCTCTACGAGGGCAGGCAGGGGGCTACAGAAACCAGTCGGCACAAAAACAATGAACAGCAGCCGTCTGATAGCAACTAAACCTTAACTTATAGAAATATATATAATGCTTGGACCCATTCCAAGTACCTTGTAAAATCCTATTAAAATGATGAATTGCTCATAATTTAGATTTGTTTTAGCTGTAAACTTCTAAATGTAGCACAAGCATTAAATCCCTCTCTCAAAGAATCTATGATAAATGTCAACTCACTGTGCATAGTATTTTCTGCTACTGCTCTCCAAATCACAGATTTTTTTTTAAAATTAATATTCACCCACAGGAGCTCCCTGGTGGTCTAGTGGTTAGGATTCGGTGCTTTCACTGCCGTGGCCCAGGTTCAATCCTTGATCAGGGAACTGAGATCCCACAAGCCACGAGGCGTGACCAAACTTTACAAAAATAAATAAATAAATTAATATTCACCCAGACTCAAAAGAGATCTTCTCTAATACCCTCAAAATGTTTTGAGTGAGTGAGGCCAAAAAAAAAAAAATCCAGGTGATTTGCCTAAGGTCAAACAGTGCCAAAGGCTGGAGCAAAAAGTGACTTCAGGTTCACACAGCCAGCTAGCAGCAGCAGGGCCAGGGCTGGCAGGGGGCGGTTAGAACCAAGGCTCCTGAGTCCAGGCACCCTCCCCCGACACCAAACTGCAAATCCCACCCCACCCCTGCTACTCCTGTCCAAATACAAAGAACTGCGGTGCCTGCTGTCTTTTCATGAAAAGACACTTCCTTCTAAGAGAGTTACCTTGGGCTTCCCTGGTGGCACAGTGGTTGAGAGTCTGCCTGCCCATGCAGGGGACAAGGGTTCGTGCCCCGACCCGGGAAGATCCCACATGCCGCGGAGTGGCTGGGCCCGTGAGCCACGGCCGCTGAGCCTGCATGTCCAGAGCCTGTGCTCCACAACGGGAGAGGCCACAACAGCGAGAGGCCCGCGTACCGCAAAAAAAAAAAAAAAAGCCTCTTAAGAGAGTTCCCTTTACTATGGGAAATGAGAATCCATGCTATTGTATATTCAAGAAATAATCAACTTATGTGTGTTCATCAACAGAACACACGTGGTTTCTTGTGACATTTTGAAATGCACAGATATCTACCGATGGATTCCTGACTGTAGGTGGAATCTTTACTGTAAACGTTTAATAATAAAATGTTTAATCAGTAGAACATTTTCACATGCATCTCCTTCTCCAAAGCTGCAAAGAGTCTGCTTTTCTGGCCCTCACTCTGGCCACGCCACTGCACCTGCCATTCTGACCTGTTCAATGACTTTTTAATAACTGTTCACAGCCACTGGGCATAAATATCAAAGTGTTTGCTAAACAGTAATTACCTCTCCTTCTCCTAACATCCCTATTTACAGAGATAAAGAAACTGAGATTCAGATCAAGGCCTGTGTCTGCACTGAGGGCAGTATTTTTATGTTGCCAGAGCTTAAAATGCTGATTATTGTTGAAATGATTATCAATCTGAACATGAGCTGCCTGCCTTTCTCCTTTAAAAAGATAAACACTGTCATAAGGAATTGTTTTCTTTTGCAAAATAAGGAACTTTGCTTATCATATATATCTACACCCAAAAACCTCACTAGACGAGACACGCCAAGCAGGCAGCTGGCCCAGTGCCTAGATCATACTAAGAACTCAAAACATACCTAGAAAAGGACTGGCCTGGCGAGTCCATCTCTACACTCAAGCTGTTAGGTTGAATAGAAACCTAACTTTTATAAATGGTAGCAGGTTAATACTTAATATAATTCCTATGTACATCTGTTCACTGTATTACTGAATCTTTTATCATGATGGAATGTCATAAATTTAATTTGCTGACAGGCTGGTGGACAGTTTAATTATGATTTTTCAACTACAAAAGCATGATTTTAATCTTTACCAATACCACCCATGTAAAATATACTGGCAGATTCACATTAAATTTTATTCACATTAAAGAAAACCATTTAGACCAATTTAATCTCCCCTTTTTAATCATCTTCATTCTGCAGACTAAGGGACAAAGATAGTGGGATTTACTTCTTACATTTATAAATCCATACTGAATTCACATGCATTAACTTCTACCTTAAAATTTAAAGTATCATCATGAGTTGTTGAAATCTTTTATTTAAAAGAAATAACCAAAAGAGGGGGTGAGGGCCAACCTAGCCCTTCTACCACATCAGAAATCAATCAACATTGTTATTGTGACACCTCAGGACTCACTGGCAGCAGAGCTTCATTATGCTATAAAGACAGCACCTGTTAGAAAGACAGCGCCGGGAATTCCCTGGTGGCCTAGTAGTTAGGATTCAGCACTTTCACTGCAGAGACCTGGGTTCGATCCCTGGTCAGGGAACCATCCTGCATGCTGTGCAGGGTGGCCAAAATACAAAATATAAATAATTTAAAAAGAAAAGAAAAACAAAGAAAGCCAGCGCCAATCACCCCAGGAGCCTGACTTGTACACCTGCAGGTACATCTCTAGAAAGGCTAATTTTATGGCGCTTCTATACTGTTAACTCATTCTGGAGTAAACTTCTTAGGAAGAGAGTGTAAGAAGTTTCACTGAAGGAAACTATAAACAACGGTAGGACTTCCCTGGAGGCGCAGTGGTTAAGAATCCGCCTGCCAATGCAGGGGACATGGGTTCGAGCCCTGGCCCGGGAAGATTCCACATGCCGCGGAGCAACTAAGCCGGTGCGCCACAACTACTGAGCCTGCGCTCTGGAGACCGCGAGCCACAATTACTGAAGCCCGTGCGCCTAGAGCCCGAGTGCCTAGAGCCTGTGCTCTGCAACAAGAGAAGCCACCACAATGAGACGCCTGCGCACCGCAACGAAGATTAGCCCCCGCTCGCCACAACCAGAGAAAGCCTGTGCACAGCAACAAAGACCCAACGCAGCCAACAAATAAATAAATAAATAAAATTTAAACAAACAAACAAAAAACAACGGTAATCATTTAATTATTTTCAATCAGTATTTGCTGAGTGTCTGTGCTGATTGCTGAGGCAGTGAAAAAGAAAAAGCAGCGTCAGAAACAGTTCCTACCTACTGGGAGCTTATAATCTAGTAGGCGGTATTAAGCAAGTACCCAAATGGCTAAAATACAAAGTGAGGTAAGTACCCTAGAAAGAACAAAGAAAAGCATTCTGCAGGTCACCAAACCCAGTCAAGAATGTCAAGATTATCCTTGACAAGCTTCCTTTCAGCTGGCAGAGATGAGGGAAAGGGTATCCACTGAAGGGCAAACAGCTGGACAAAAACTCAAGTACGCAGAACAGAGATAAAACTCTCAGGCTGGATACAAGCGTGGTAATAGGGAGTGAGGGGGAGACAAACCAAGGAAAGAACGTTTTGGCGGACTATTCTGGAAGACCTAGAAAGCTAAGGAGTTTGGACCTATTTGAGGAGGCTGGGGACCACCAAGTAACCTGAAGCTAAAGAGTGGTCTGACCGCAGTGCGTTAGCAAGTTAAACCTATTTCAACGTGGAAGATGAACTGGACGCGGCCAAAAAGCCCAGGAGGTATTACAGTCGTCTGGTACGAAGCAAGGAGGGTCTGGGTGCAGGTGGTGACAGCAGGAATGACGGGGTCGTCATGTTATACACGCGGGGCGGGCAACACTGTGAAGGCAGGCTGCACAGAGCTTGGAAGTAAGAGTCAAAACGACTGGGGTTTTGAGCCTGGATGAGTAGCAGTGCCAATTAATAGAAACCAGGAAATCTGGAGGAAGAACTGGTTTGGGTGGAGGGAAGTCAGGAGTTTCCCGTTGGTTGTGCTGCACTGAAGGTGTAAGCAAGACACCCGGGGAGAAATGCCAAGTGAGCAGTTAGAGCTGAGAAGAAAGGTCAGGTTCGGGTTATAAATTTGGGAGCCATCGAAAATAAAGGCAATGGCAAAAGGCTGGACTGGATGAGATCACTAATAAAAAGAGCATTCTGGCTTGGAAGAAAGGAAAGAATGTTTGAAAATTCCTACCTGTGGGGGATGGACAGAAAAGGGGAAGAAAAGCTAGCAATGGACACCCAAGTATTGGCCAGAGAGCAAAGGAATGAAGCCAAGCTCAGCTCAGTTCAACAGGAGTCAACGGGGCCTGTCACATGTGAGCACTAGCTGAGAGGTAAAGTGATGAACAGCGAAGTCCCTACTTTAAAAATGTGATGTCAAGAAAATCAAGCCAAAAAACAGTTGCAAAAAGAACTCAGGAGGACATAATTATAGCTACAGATACAGCAGAGACTTTTAATAATCACAGAAGAAAACTATGAGCAACTTTAGGCCAACAGTTGAAAACAATGTAGAATGGATAATATTCTAGAAAAATATGCATTATCAAAATTGCCTCAAGAATAAATTAAGAGGGACTTCCCTGTTAGTCCAGTGCTTAAGACTCCACGCTCCCAATGCAGGGGGCCCGGCTTCAATCCCTGGTCAGGGAACTATTAGGTCCCGCACGCTGCAACAAAGATCCCACAAGTGGCAACTAAGACACGGTGCAGCCAAATAAATAAATAAATACTTTTTAAAAAGAATAAATTAAGAAATAAATTACTTACAAAACAGAAATAGATTCACAGACCTAGAAAATGAACTTATAGTTACCAAAGGGGGAAGTCAGGGGGAAGGTATAAATTAGGACTTTGGGATTAACAGACACACACTACTATGTATAAAATAGATAAGCAACAAGGACCTACCGTACAGCACAGGGAACTGTACTCAATATCTTGTAATAACCAATAATGGAAAACAATCTGAAAAAGGATACACACACACACACGTGTGTGTGTGTATAACTGAATCACTTTGCTGTACACCTGAAACTAACACAACATTGTAAATCAACTATACTTCAATTTAAGAAAAGGATAAATTAAAAGCCTGTAATAACCATTAAAAATGAATTTTATGATCATATCACTAAATGCAAACTAGAAAAAAAAACTATTTGGCAGACGAGGGGCTGAGGGGGACTTCCGTAACCTGATAAAGGCCATTCAGAGGCCCACCATCACTCTGGGTGGTCTCGTCAGGCCAACTCTACTTCCCAAGTTTTAACAGGAAAAGTGACTGCATGTGCAGTCAGGTCAGCATTCCATCAAATCCTGAGTTCCATCTGACACGAAGGAAGAGCTTCATGTCATTTTTCAAATGGAAAAAACAGATTCTAACTATCTCAAATTTTCTTTAATATTATTCTATTTTGCATACATCTCCTGTGAATCTAATTTTCAAGAATTTTTCAATCTATACTCCATCTCGTAGTACTAATTTCCACAAGTTTACTCTCTACTGTATAAGAGAGCTCTTTATTATCCTAAAACTGACTCACAAAATTTCTAGAAGCACTCTTACCCCACCCTCAATTGTAGCATGATGGAATTTGAGGAATTTATCCAAGACCATATTTTAATAACCTCAATTACATCCTCCTCCTCAGTATTATGCTCTAAGGAACAAGTATTTGCAGTACACTGCTTTAAGTCCAGACACTTCATATTTTTAATTAACAGAACATAGAGCACTTATCTCAGGTATGTACAAAGCATGGTTTTGCATAATGGCCAGATAACACGCTGTTCCCACCCTCTTCCAAAGAATGCCTAGCATATCACGGATGTATTATTGATGTTCTTAGCACAATATTTAAAGAGAATCATCTACAACAGCTTATAGATAGTTATCCGGGTTAGAACTAAATTCAGGACTCCTCAGTTAATAAATGTAATTCATCTGATTTTCCCCTAAACAGACCACTGAAAACTATCACACACTCAGTTTACTCCATTTCTGCTCACTCATCTGCAATTAGGTTTTTTCCTGGAGTATTTCATCACCCTAAAAAGCTAAAATTTGACTGTACACACACCCCTTTACACCATTTATACAAATACGAAATGAGATTAGTCCTGGAACCATTAATTCCTTGGAAACCCATACAAAATTTGAAAAAAAAATTTCTTCCAGTGAAGTGACAGTTCACCACCAACACTTCCTGTTTCTAAGCCAAGGTGATTTCATGAATAAGCATTTATTCACCGTCTTACAGGAACCCAAAAAGTTTTATTCCTTTTGGATTAGAACCTTGAAAGGTTTTATAAAGCTTACATAAATTAGCTTCACTGTTTCTCTCTCACCAACGTACTCCAATAATCCCCTAAAATAACACCAGTTTGCCAATCAGGCAGGCTTTTCTTTCACAAAACCAGACTCAGTTAAGTTTTTGTTCCAAATGCCAGAATATTAAAATATAGCAAGACTAGCTGACAGGTGCTTTTCTGTGACTCTTCTGCAAGCTTTCTTATAATGGGACATACATTGACAACCTATCTTTATATTAACATAATTGGTATAAAGGGTGACAGGTTGTACATTCAAGCCAACAACTCCAGAACTCTACCCATTCGTTTTCTCCAAACTACTGAGTGAACCACTTTAGCAAGTGATTGACTGTATTTGTTTGCTAATTAAGCCAAGGATAGTCTATCCTTTCAACAGTTCTGTCTGCTTCTGATTTTAAACAAAATTTTAGATAAAGATTCCATTTAAACATATTCCTATTTTTTCATCCCTGAGTATATAATTTACACATGAACATCAACCAGTTCCAAGAATTACTAATGCATCTTTACCTGGGCTTTTTGACTTGAGAGGGTTTATCTGCATTCAGTTTTAATCATTACAAGTAACTCTTTGATCTGATTTTGGCCCACTACATTTTTTTTTTAACATCTTTATTGGAGTATAACTGCTTTACGATGGTGTGTTAGTTTCTGCTTTATAACAAAGTGAATCAGTTATACATATACATATGTTCCCATATCTCTTCCTTCTTGCATCTCCCTCCCGCCCACCCTCCCTATCCCACCCCTCTAGGTGGTCACAAAGCACTGAGCTGATCTCCCTGTGCTATGCGGCTGCTTCCCACTAGCTATTTTACATTTGGTAGTGTATATATGTCCATGCCACTCTCTCACTTCGTCCCAGCTTACCCTTCCCCCTCCCCGTGTTCTCAAGTCCATTCTCTACGTCTGCGTCTTTATTCCTGTCCTGCCCCTAGGTTCTTCAGAACCATTTTTTTTAGATTCCATATATATGTGTTAGCATACAGTATTTGTTTTTCTCTTTCTGACTTACTTCACTCTGTATGACAGACTCTAGGTCCATCCACCTCACTACAAATAACTCAATTTCGTCTCTTTTTATGTTGGCCCACTACATTTCTAATTTACATCTCGCACATTACACTTTCTTAATTGGGCAGTGCTTGCTTTTTGTAAAAAAAAAAAAAAGAAAGCTATCTTCTATAATCAGGGCTCCTTCCAATTTTTCAGGTCATGAGAAGTTTCCACCCTTGCACGTGATCCAATTAATCTTATATTTCATTCTTTTTCAACATACTCAAAACAGATTTTTAAAATAAGCTCTAGTATGTTTTTATATCCTTTTAATTAACTTAATAAATATTTATTAAGCATCTACTATAATCCAGGCAAAGTACTTGGAGTACCTGGTGTTTACAGTACAGTGATAACTCTCTTAATCATGAGGTTAGTACTATTCTTCTTTTTAAATGAGGAAGGTGAAGCTCAGAGTGCAGGAAAAAATTACCCAATATCCTGAAGTTTATATGTGGCAAGAGTCAAAATTGGAACTCAGGTCTTTCTGACTCTAAGAATTAGGTTCTTCCCATCCTACACACTGATATAAAGCTAAATGACACACAGTCCCTATATCCAAGAAGGTCACAGGCAAGTAACAAAACAATCCCAACACAACACATAAGTCTTATAAGTTTTCCTAACATCATTTTGTATTAGAAGTTTTTCTGAATTTATTTTGAGGTTTTTCCTATCTAGATTTATTAAACTATGTGCAGTTAGACAGTTACTGACTGCCTATTACACTGAATGCAATATATACTATGTTAAGTGCTCAGGATGGAGGGCAGTTAAGAAATACATTTTATATCATGAACCAATACAAAGAATAACAGAAACCAAAGTTTCAGTATTTACCATTACTACACATGATATACTCTCATCTATCACACTTTTCTTAATGCTGGTCACGGCCCACTAAATCCATTTACAGGTCACACTCCCCAATTTGCAAAACACTGTTCTATAAAATAGGCTGACCAGACCAAATCTCCACGTTTGCTTCCTACTCAATCTGGTCATCCCTTATAGAGCACTTACAGCAGATAACACCCATTAAGGCTTATTTTGCTACTATGCCTAGTAGTGTTATAATAGATCATTCAAACCACCCTACACTTTAATATGTTCTCATATTTAATGATCCACTATTTTTAAGAGCTTCAAACTTCCCTAATTTGAAAATATTAGGTTGTTAATCAAACTATTAATGCAAATTAAATTTTACTTTACAAATACTTTTTAACAAATTAACTACAGAAATCTAGCTTAAAGTTATCACAGTGACAGTCTATTACCATCAAAGAAAACATATTTAGAAAACCCAACCAACTTGGGTGTTGAACACACAGTCAGCTAAAGCAGTCCTTCCTGATTTAATGCCACGCTACTTACTGGCCACCCCCAACAGACTCCTATCTCTTTCTACTGCCTAATTTTTTGACAAATTTTAGAAAACTCATTAAAATTTTATGAGTCTCTTACTATAGGTAGAGTGTATAATAAACGAATTTGGAAAAAATCAATGCTCTGTCCTTAAGAGTGTCTAAACATTGGCAATAGCAGTTTGTTTGTGTTTTTCAACACTGATACTTAAATGCAAACTTAGCACTTAGGTTTTGGTGGCTAACACCGTTTTCTGCTAGAAGAAAGCAAAGTTCTTTGGAAAGTAGTGAATTCTATGCCTTGGGGCAAGGAAAACTCAGGTCTGAAATGTCTTACTGCCAGACAACGAGGATACCTTCAAGGATGGTAGGGATAGTGCTGAAAGGAAAGAGAAGCCAGTTTAAAGCAGGTCCTACTAGACAAGTTGTGATATCAATTGTGATGTCAGAACTTCAATAGCAATAAAAGTTATGGCAATGAAGAGGATAATAATTATAATAATTTTATATAACTTTGTGGAAGCCGTAACTTTTTAATGCTGAGTTAATATAAAATGTACAAAAATGAAGTTGAAATCCAAAATAAGAATAACTATCATTGGATGCTTAATTTATTTTACTGACTTTAATAAGTAAGGATTATTAAAATACTTGGATATTTGATTTCTTCTATGTATTTATCTCTCTATAAAAATATTATTTGTGTCTATCTGTACCAATAGCAATGGGTACATACAGGAAACTATGAGTAAGCCAAAAGAATAGAAACTGTTCCAGAAAGGACTGATGGGTGTCAGTGGTCAATGCATTCTTCTCTTTAGAAATCTGGCTCTCTGTTCAGATCACATCTGCTAGGAGAAGAAACCGCTGGATAACTTGACAAATTACGATAAGATAATAATGAGGCATCTGTATGTTTCCTAATATACCAGATCAGTGTATAATAATGACATGGTGGAGGACTATGTAATGCCGGCCAAGCAAAGCAGAGGGTACCCTGATCTGGAGGAAAACGCATCATCAACCAGATGGACTCATGTAAGAACCGTGGGCTTCACAGTGCTGCTGATGTGAAACATCAAGTCCAATAACAAAAAGGGACCCAATGAGATATCCAGGGACTCAGGTTTGAATCACTTTGTGAGAAGAAGTCAGGCTGTCCAAAAACCAACTGTTTGCCAACCAATTCCTTTAGACTCAGGAAACATGAAAATAAGCATTTCAATTACATTTAGAAGATCGATGAAGAAGTAAATAAATAATGAAGACATATATTAAAATCATGGTGTTGCTAGTTCATAACAGGCTTAAATATAATATTCTTTTAAGCACTGTAATTGTTATTTTTGCATATGTCTTACTGTTTAAAGTATCTAAAATATTCAAAATAATCAGTCCCATTAAATTGCAATAAACAATGTTTAAAAGGGTAAAAAAAAAAAAAAAAAAGGACCTAAACCATCCTTAAAACAGAGCTTAGATAAGCCAACTTTTTCTTTAAATTTTGTTTTTTAGTCTGGTAAATCTTTTTTTAGCGTAATGAATGGGAGAGAACTTAGAAATAAAAATGATGTTACACATTTCAAAAACTGTCTAGGTTTAGAGATGTAAGTGATTTGACCAAAGTCATAAATGTCCTTAATCTCAGAACTTGCACTAGCACTCAACTGCTGGTCTGTCAGTGGGATCTCTTTCCACTATGCTACACGTTGTCCACATCTTACAAAAAATCACTACCAACAATAACAGCAGCTAACCTTGATATCTGCCTTGTCTAAAATTCTAAGGTAATTATGCTTTGACCTACACAATTGAAGTATATTTGATTATGCAACCTTGCATACTGTCCTCTAATTAATTCCTCTGTATACGTCTTAACTCGTCAGTAAGACCTTTAGATATGTCTTATAAACTAACCCTTACAAACTATTAAAATGGTAAATGTAATTTAACCATTGGACTACTTTAAAGTCAGTTTCATTTTTAATCTCCTTAATTGCATACAATGACTGCCAAGACCTTAGCTCTGGATTCCATCATGTTGCTGCAAACACTGAAAGAAAACCATTTCTCCTCTAAAAAAAGGAAACCATTTCTCCTCTTTATTTGCACAATCTACCCTCTCCCAAGGGCATGACAAAGGTTTTGATTGTAATTTCAAACCCATTACAAAGCATCACAAATAATATGGAAACATATGTCATTTCCATCTTTTCTCAGACTGTAAGAGCATTGTTTTTATAAAAATGATTTAAATAGTTATTTTAAAATATCATCACCATATAATCATGCGATATTTTCAAACACCAAATCATAAATCTAATTGAATTTTATAACTACTTATTTTCATGTTTTGTCAATATGGCTTTAGTTTAAGTTATTCTCAAAGGATAGAAAGAACAAAATTCACTTTCAATTATAAATCAATTAGAAAGAAGCCTGTGCCTTCTCATACGGATTCTCCCAAAGGCAGTTCTTGTAGAAAATTCAGAGGTGACCTGTGTGCATTCTTCTCCTTCATAGGCAGTAACAAACATACTCCTCAAAAGACATATGCTTTGTAAATATGCTGTTTTAGCACAGGACAGCTGTATTCTACTATACAGTCATCTGAAATGCATTCAAAAATGCGACATAAAAAAAAAAAAAGAAGAAAGAAAAAAAAAAGTGACATAACCCTAGTACACCAGTTCAAGGACTTGGGACACTTTGCCTCCATCTTTGATGAAATTTAAAACAATATGTTTCTAAATTACAGTTATAAAATCACTTGACAATGGATCCACAAAAAAATACTGCAATCTCTTAGATGAATAATATTAAGACTTTAAAATTAATCATAATTAAAACAAGCACCTACTTAATGCTAAAGGTCTCTAAGAAAAATACGTTTGCCTAACAGCAATCTTAGAAAATAACAGAACTAGCCAAAGCAATCTTGGGGGAACAAAACGGAGCTGGAGGAATCAGACTCCCTGACTTCAGACTATACTACAAAGCTACAGTAATCAAGACAATATGGTACTGTCACAAAAAACAGAAATATAGATCAATGGAACAGGATAAAAAACCCAGAGATAAACCCACAGACCTATGGTCAACTAATCTATGACAAAGGAGGCAAGGATACACAATGGAGAAAAGACAGTCTCTTCAATAGGTGGTGCTGGGAAAACTGGACAGCTATATGTAGAAGAATGAAATTAAAACACTCCCTATAAATTAAGAATGAAATTAAAACACTCCACCATACACAAAAATAAACACAAAATGGATTAAAGACCTAAATGTAAGACCAGACACTATAAAACTCTTAGAGGAAGACACAGGAAGAACACTCTGTGACATAAATCACAGCAAGATCTTTTTTGACCCACCTCCTAGAGTAATGGAAATAAAAGCAAAAATAAACAAATAGGACCTAATGAAACTTAAAAGCTTTTGCACAGCAAAGGAAACTACAAACAAGATGAAAAGACAACCCTCAGAATGGGAGAAAATATTTGCAACTGAAAAAACCGACAGGGGATTAATCTCCAAAATACATAAACAGCTCATGCAGCTCAATATTAAAAAATGAACAACCCAATCAAAAAATGGGCAGAAAACCTAAATAGACATTTCTCCAAAGAAGACATACAGATGGCCAAGAGGCACATGAAAAGCTGCTCAACAACACTAATTATTAGAGAAATGCAGATCAAAACTACAATGAGGTATCACCTCACACCAGTTAGAATGGGCACATAAGAAAATCTACAAACAAATGCTGGAGAGGGTGTGGAGAAAAGGGAACACTCTTGCACTGTTGCTGGGAATGTAAATTGATACAGCCATTTTGGAGAACAGTATGGAGGTTCCTTAAAAAACTAAAAACAGAACTACCATATGACCCAGCAATCCCACTACTGGGCATATACCCAAAGAAAACCATAATTCAAAAAGACACATGCACCCCAATGTTCCTTGCAACACTATTTACAATAGCCAGCTCATGGAAGCAACCTAAATGCCCATCAACAGACGAATGGATAAAGAAGATGTGGTACATATATACAATGGAATATTACTCAGCCATAAAAAGGAATGGAACTGGGTCATCTGTAGAGATGTGGATGGACCTAGCGACTGTCATACAGAGTGAAGTAAGTCAGAGAAACACAAATATCGTATATTAACGCATATATGTGGTACCTAGAAAAATGGTACAGATGAACCGGTTTGCAAGGTAGAAACAGAGACACATGTAGAGAACAAACGCATGGACACCAAGGGGGGAAGTGGGTGGTGGTGGTGGTGGGATGAATTGGGAGAGTGGGATTGACATGTGTACACTAACAGGTATAAAACAGATAACTAATGAGAACCTGCTGTATTAAAAAAAATAATAAATTAAAAAAAATAACAAAACTTTACTTACACAAGAGTAAAAAAAGACGTTTGTCCTTCATGTAGCACAGATTTTGAAAAAGAACTTGATGGCTTATATACTCAGAGATTTGAACAGTTCCAATATAATGAATTTATTTATGGGAAAAATTAGGCCGATCAAAGCCTACTGTAATTAAAGGTGTTCTGGCACAGATGTTGGTCCTCGAATGTTTGCTTTGTCAGCTGTCTAAATCCACACTGACATAACAGTAATTAGCACACTGTCTATAATGTTTTAAATGCAAATTCAACAAAATTAAGCTATTATATATTGGGAAATGAATACTGATCAAGCTATCAAATGTACTTCTCTATTACTATAAAATGTCAACCATATGTGTGGCACGTGTCCAGATCAGCCACGCTCAGTATGAAGAACATGCAAGAATATTCAAAACCAGAAGAGAGACTGTGCTGATCTAAGCTAATAAAAACACACCAACATCCACCTAAAGGGGAACAGATTGTGATGCTTAAACAAAGGAATCAAAGATAGAGTCTTCAAGCCTGCCTGTCTCACAAACACTTCCTAAGACAGATACTTGTCCTTTTTTTTTTTTGAAAAATTTTATTCGAGTCTAATTGATTTACAATGTTGTTAGTTTCAGGTGCACAGCAAAGTGAATCAGTTATACATATACATATATCCACTCTTTTTTAGATTCTTTTCCCATATAGGTCATTACAGAGTACTGAGTAGAGTTCCCTCAGGTATCTGTCCTTTGTTTATTTGTTTTGACATTTATTGAGCCTCTGCTTTGTGTCAGACACTATCTTAGGCACTGGGGACAGATGAATGGATAAAATGAAGAAGGAGCCAACTACCCTCTTGAAACTTTCATTCGATGAAAGGTGCAAACAGGTTTTCTGTCACATACTAACTCTGAAATCCTGCCTGAAGCAGGAAGCTGAGAAGGCTTCTAAGGCCATGTCCAAAATTCAACAGAAAAGTTAGGAGCCAAGTCAGCAGCAATATGTGGCATGGACACAAGGAACAGTGAAAGACGGTGGGAACTTAAAGTTGCTGTCCCCATCCTAAAGAATTTTTTTTCATCCTTCTGTCTTACATATACAGCACAAAAACATTAATCTAATAGTATGAAGTTTCTCAAACTGAGTTGACCTCTTCTGTGATTCTGATTGCGACTGAGTGGTTATCTCCACTTCAGTAGAAGCAGAGGAGTACCGTATTTAAAGGAAACTATTTCTACACAGGAGCTGAATGTTTTCAAGCTTCTCTGACTAAACATATAATTACAAGAATAATTTTTACCTGCCTTCTTAGAATTTAGAGAGACAAAGGGAGAGAATGATTTCATGGCCTTTGTCTCTCTTTAAAAGTTGATCTCCTATTTCCTCTCAATAAATGTTCCCGTAGCGAGCACAAACAAAAACTTTAACCATTCCTAACAGCAGCAAGGAGCAGTAACACAGCCCTAACAGCTGTCCTCCTAAGAAACTGTGAATTACAAAAAATTCTGTTATAGAAACTATTGTTCCAATGGTTTAAAATGTGAAAAGGGGAAGAACAAAGGCTAGAAAGTTTCATACACTACATATTTCAATACTAAAAGCATGTTTAATAATTATAAGTAAATAACTTTGTTCCCAAAAGCAAGTAAGTCACACATTCCTGCTGATTAACCCTTTAAAGCCAAAGTCCCTGAAAACAAACTGATTTCCCTGTTAGTCAACTATTACACAAATTGATGTAAAACCAACAGCACAGGAGTAATAATTTCTCCTTACATTTCTATAATGCTTTGCCAGTTTTTGAGGTATTTTCACATTCATTACTTTAAATGAAGTAATGATGGCATGACTAAAATGGCTAGTTGTTTTCACAAAACAGGGAACATCATTAAATCTGGATCAGAGTCTTCTTTTCTTTGCCCTCTCCCTGCATTTTGCTGTCTCATATGTTTTCTTTTAGAGTTATTATATATGGTTTTTCCCCTAATACATTTCTTTTTTTCCCCTACCACCCAAAAGTGAAAGTAGTTTAATAAATCCTTGCTCAATGAGTTCCTTGTGCTTGGACTATACTTCTTCCGCATTATTTTGGCTATCAAATTCTATCATTCAAAATTTATTTTAAATATCCCTTCTGCCAGGGTCCAAGATCAACGTACAAAAAACAACTCTGTTTCTATATACCAGCAATGAACAGTCTGAAAAGAAAATTACGAAAACAATTCCATTGTATCTAAAGTAATAAGCATCTAAATAATAATAATAATCTAAAATAATAAGCATCTAAAATAATCTAAAATAAATAAGCATCTAAAGTAAAACACCTAGGGATAAATTTAACCAACCAGGTGAAATATTTGTACAATGAAAACTACAAAACACTCCTTAAAGAAATTATAGAATTAAATAAATGGAAAGACATCCTATGTTCATGGATTGGAAGCTTAATATTATTAAAATGGCAATATTAACCCAAAGTGGTCCAATGATTTCATGCAATTCCTATCAAAATTCCAATAGGTTTTTCTGACACTAGAGAACCAATCCTCAACTTACATGAAGTCCCAAGGGTCTCCAAACAGCCAAAACAATATTGAAAAAGAAGAACAAAAGTTGAAAAGCTCACACTTCCCAACTTCAAAAGAACCGTCTATTCAACAAATAGTGCTGGGACAACAGGCAATAGGATATCCACATACAAAACAATGAAGCTGAACACCTACTTCACACCATATACAAAGATTAACTAAAACGAATCAACAACCTAAATATAAGAACTAAAACCATAAAACTCTAGAAGAAAGCACAGTAGTAAATCTTTCTGGCCTCAGATTTGGCACCAAAAATAAAAGCAAAAATAGATAAACTGGACTTCATCAAAATTTTAAATGTTTGTTCATCAAAGGATATTATCAAGAAAATGAGAAGACAACCTACAGAATTGGAGAAAAATATCTGCAAATCGTATATTTGATAAGGACTTAGTATCTAGAATATATAAAGAACCATTACAATTCAACAACAAAAAGACAAACAATCCAATTAAAAAATGAGCAAAGGACCTGAACAGACATTTCTTCCAAGAAGCTATACAAAAGGCCAACAAGCACATGAAAAGATGCTCACTACCACTGGTCATTAGGGAAATTCAAATCAAAACCACTATGAGGTATCACTTCACACCCACTAATATGGCTATAATCATGAAAACAGATACGCATATTGGTAAGGTTGTAGAGAAATAGGAAACCCCATACATTGCTAGTGGGAATGTAAAACGGTGCAGCCACTGTGAAAAACAGTGGGCAGTTCCTCAAAAAGTTAAACACAGAATTACCACAGGACCTATCAATCGCACTCCTAGGTATTTATCCCAAAGAAGTGAAAACAGGTACTCAAACAAATACATGCACACACATATGTTCACAGGAGCACTATTCAAAATAGACAAAAGGTGAAAATAGCCCAATTGTCTATAGATGGAAGAATGGGTAAGCAAACTGTGGTGTATTCATACGATGGAATATTATTAAGCTATGAAAAGTAAACTACTGATACATGCTACAACATGGAAGAAGCTTGAAAATACTGTGCTAAGTAAAAGAAACCAGACATAAAAGGTCACATGTTGTCTGATTCCTTTTACATTGAAATGTCCAGACTAGGTAAATTCACAGAGACAGAACACCGATCAGTATTTGCAGGGGCTATAGGGACAGGGAAATGGGGAGCAGCTGTTTAATGGACAAAGGGTTTCCTTTTGGGCTAATGAAATGTTTTGGAACTAGACAGAGGTAATCTAGTTCCTCTATCAACACTGTGCTTGGGGCTTCCCTGGTGGTCCAGTGGTTAAGAATCCACCTTCCAATGCAGGGGACGTGGGTTCGATACCTGCTCAGGGAAAGATCCCACATGCCACGGGGCAACTAAACCCGAGCACCGCATCTACTGAGCCCACGTGCTCTGGAGCCCACGCACCACAATTAGAGAGAAGCCCACGCACCACAACTAGAGAGAAGCCCACGCAATGCAATGAGCCCACACGCCACAACGAAAGATCCCATGTGCAGCAACTAAGACCTGACGCAGCCATAAATAAATAAATATTTTAAAAAAAGAAAAATCCCAAAACATTGTGCTTATCATTCTGAGTTTTATTTGCATTTCAAATACATGCACCCGCCCTAAAACTTTATTTTGTGTGTGGATCATTTTATCTTGCCTAATTCTATAGTCCTCTTCTCTCCCCATTCCATCATTGTTATGCCTCTTTCTCTTCCTAGACTAACCTTTATTTTGCTTGAATAAACTTTCCTATAATCTTTTAGGAAACAGAAGTGGACACAAAAACTTTAAGACACACAGGTTGAAGTTATCCCTACTCTGAATTAACTATAACAAACACAGTTAAATTATTTTTTATTTGGAGTGTATCAGCATTCTACACTACATAAACAAATCTACTTGATGTAATTAAGCAAATTTTAGTACATTTTAAATGTCTCTAAAGTCAAATCAGTGTCAATGGGTAAATTACAGAGCCTAAAGTAAAACAGTAATGATAGACAGGGAAATAAGGAGCTTTGAGTTGTCACTTTTACCCATGTGTTTAGCTTTTAGACAAGTTATTAGCTGAGAATCTAGCAACGCATGTTTCTTCTAGCACATTTTAATGAAAATTCACTATTTATGCCTTCAAGTTATTAAAGTCAAGACAAAAAACAACACATAAATTAAATGCTGCCCTACAAGTCTTAACTGAATTTAATTAGCAATACAAACAGAACCCTTATATTTAAAACGTAGTTAATTACAGTACATGAGACTTTAAGAGAGGTTATTGGAAGATTTTATGTTCATGGTTATTTCATCCCACCAAAAGGTTTTCTCGTAACACACCTGTTTAAAAGCCACAGTTAATACAAAACCATTTACTTCCACATAATCAGAGGATTGAAATATCTCTATTATTAAAAATGTTGTTTTAAAAATACTGATTCTAGTATGGCCTTTGGCCAAACACATCGCTTAAATAACAAAAACTTTTCAAAGGCCAAATTTAAAAAAAACTTTAAAAGATGAAATTCAAATTCTATGCCCAAAGTCAAAGGCCAAAGCCACCCTTGCTGATAACTCTGCATTGTTAAATAAAAGTATGCTGATCCCCATCTCTTATCAGTTTTTAACAATAGCTTCTTCATAACAAAACTATGTCTCTACAGAGCATGCATTTGCAATGAAAACTTTAACTCTAGGAAAAATGAATGGGGAAAATTAAATTATGTTTGTGAAATTCTAATTCATTTTAGATGTGTGTATATAAATTCTAGCTCTTTAATGAGGAAAAATGAGGACCTTTTGACATATATTATCACCTATCATTGATGCAAAAAGAACAGAAAATGCTGTTATCTTTAGCTTTCCCTAAAAATCTATTTTTACAGAAATTAGAACTAACCTATTCCATTAACAGAGAAATCCAGAATAATCCAATTATATGTAAATACATTTCTAAATGTCTACCATTTGCGAATGGAAGGCCAATACTTACAAAAAGTTCAAACATTTAGATAAATGGACTACATATTTTAACTCTATTGAACGGCAGTGTAACAGTGAAGTAGGGGTTAACTGTAATCAGAAACCAAGTCCTCCTTAGGAAGGATCAAGAGGAAATGGTAACTTTTGGAAAATCCCAAACATTTTAAACACAGGAACATATCCAGTTTTGACAAGTTATATGACCATGGCATAAATGCTTCCATCTTCAGTAGCTGTTAAAACAAGCAGTCCTTTCCAGCTTTGACAGAGAACAGAATTCATTTCCCCTATACAGCTGCATTGTTTCAAAATCTGTTAAACATAAGTGTGACAGGATTGACTTTTTGGAGCATAGATATTTACTGTGTTGTCCTAAAGGACCTAGTTTAAAAATAAATAAGGAAAGTGTGTGTGTGTGTGTGTGTGTGTGTGTTGGGAGAGATGAAGGGAGGAAGGGCAAAGTTAAAGAAGGAAAACAACAGGATAATCAAAACCACACGTGGACATTAATGCACACAGGCATATTTAGATGCTCTTCTTAAAAAGCTTTTTTTTTTTGGTATAGTATTAAAATCAATGCTCAGAACAATATATCAAAGAAAAATTGATAAATGAAAAGATAAATCACATCCTGGGAGAAAATATTTACAAATCAACACATCTGATAAAAGACTTCTGACCAGAATATGTAAAGAACTCTTGAAACTCAAAAAGAAAAAGAAAAGGAAAGAAAACCAACCAATTTTTTTTAATAAGCAAAAGATTTCAACAGGCTCTTCACCAAAGAATATATACACGGTAAATAAGCTCACCAAAGCACGCTCACCACCATTAGTCATCAGGAAAATGCAAACTCAAACCACAACTTAACAGACTACTACAGACCTGTTAGAAGGGTTGGAAAAAGAAAAAAACTGACAATAATACCAAGTGCTGCTGAGGGTACAGAGCAACCAGACCTCTCATTCGGTGCACTGCTGGTGGGAATGCAAAACGGTGCAGCCACTTCGGAAAATCACTTGGCAGTTTCTTATAAAGTTTAACAAGCTAAGTTTACAAATAAACAAGTGAAGTTTAAATTTACCTCACAACCTGGCAAGCTCACTCCTGGGTATTTATCAGTGTGAAATGAAAATTTATGTTCATATAGTCTGTAGGCAAAAGTTTACAGCAGCTTTATTCATAACTGCCAGAACCTGGAAACAACCCATATGTCCTTTAACTGGTAAGTGGATAAATAAATTGTGGTACAACCATACTATGGAATATTATCGGCAATAAAAAGGCATAAACTGATATGCACAACAGCCAGACCCACAAGGCTGTGTGACTGCATTTATATGACATTCTAGAAAAGGCGAAAACTACAGAAATAGATCAGTGCTTGTGAGGGGCTAAGGGTGATGGCTGAAGTTGACTAAAAAGCACAGTAAAATTGGGGAGTAGTAGAATTGTTCTATATATAGTAGTTATGTGACTATATATTTGTCTGTATATATTTGTCAACACACACACAATTGTACATTTTTTTTTTTTTTTTTTTTTTTTTTGCGGTACGCGGGCCTCTCACTGTTGTGGCCTTTCCCGTTGCGGAGCACAGGCTCCGGGCGCGCAGGCTCAGCGGCCATGGCTCACGGGCCCAGCCGCTCTGCAGCATGTGGGATCTTCCCGGACCGGGGCACGAACCTGTGTCCCCTGCATCGGCAGGCGGACTCTCAACCACTGCGCCACCAGGGAAACCCTACAATTGTACATTTTTAAAATGGACTGTAGTGCGTGTTAATTTATAAATTTAAAAAATGCTCAATATAGGGTCAAGAAGATGTTGGCCATCATCAGGAGTGTACTGGAAAAAAAAATACACTCTTTACCTTATTATAAAACTTTTTTCCATCACTTGAATACTATATGCAGTGTACTGTTGGGTCCAGCAATGGAAAAACATAAATAGAGAAGACTCAAAGATTGGTACAAAAATCATAAAGGGAAAGGGCGTTGATATATGGGACTCATTACAGATGGAAAGACAGGGACTGAAAGCAGATGTAACTCAAGTCTCTATTACCAGGAAAAATATGGATGGAGAGAACATTATTTCAGTTGCCAATCCCAGAACACTGGGGGAAAGACATCATTTAAAGCTTTTGAGTTTTACATTTAAGACTGAGAGCAAACTTAAAAACTCATTCATCAAATACAGTATACGGAGTGGGGAGGGGAGGGGAGAGAAGAAAGAGTATAAGGAAAAAACATAAAATACTTGGGGAAAACGTCTATCAACCTTTAATTTGAAGGTAACAGCAATTCTGACTTTTTAAGGAAAATTACAATTTTTTTGGAGCAAAAATGTGGCGAACTAGAAACACCAAAAAATAGAGTCAAGGGACCTTGGAGAACTAAAGCAGATGATATATACTTAAGTCCATAAATGCTGAAGTGTAAAAATGCTAATAATAGTTGTTATCATACTCTGAGCTATAAACAATGAGCATGTGAATTTTCAAGCCCGTATGCTAATCCCCCAGATGATTACTGTCACGGGACCATAAATCAAAGAGCTAAGCCTTGAAACCCAATTTGTCCAACACCACAGTCTAAGCTCTTTTGACCACTCTATTATTCCATTTCCCCACAATACTTAAAGAACAATTTTACACCAAGAGACATAAGGAGCAAAGCAATATTCAGCAACTACCAGAAGGTTCTACACAGTGAATGGAGTTTTGTTTTGGAGTCTGTGCACATCCGCGTAGGAATTCTGTGGTAGGGGTGGCGCTTTCTGTTTGTATGCTCTGATGTAGTCACAAGTGTTGGATGCACATCTAGGAGGGTTTCAGTACAATGGCTGAAGGACGTGGTTCTTAACCAATACCTTGTGCTGGTCTAATACTTTCTAGTTTTTTCCCATTTTAACATATCTCATTTGAGGCAAACAATTATCCAATAGGGATAGATAAAATTGACACAGAAAAACATGTTCACTTCCATCAAATGAACGCTTATGGAACATCAACTTATATCATAGATGACTTCATTAAAACAGATACAACACTGAAGGAATAAGCCCAAGGAATGAAGTCCTGTTCTGGTTGAAAACAAGGAATCTCTACATAGAGTCGATCCTATTTTTTCCTTTCTCTGAACATCTGTATAGTTTCTAAATCATCTAATTCAGGACCAGATTATATAGCATACTATTCTTTTTCAGCACAGAGAGTATTCTTTCACAGGAAACCACCTCATCTTATGGACTTCTGGAATGTTAACAATTGAATCCCATATCTTCCCATGCTGCCCATTTTCAGTTCCAGACAAAAATTTGTTTTAAATTTTATTGACATACAGCTGATTTACAATGTTGTGTTAGTTTCTGCTGTACAGCAAAGTTATTCAGTTATACGTGTATATTCTTTGTCATATTATTTTCCATTACGGTCAGACATAAATGTTTTAAAAACGCCTTTCAAGCGTTTCACACTACAGATACCAATGTTATTTCTGCCTACAGAAACCACTGTTGGTGGCAGAAGAACAGGACAGTTCTCTAAATTTTCTTTTGAAACAGAAAGGAAGAAAAGCAAAGAGGATAATTAGTAAGTAAAGATGACAATAAAAGAAGATAAATAAAGACACAGAAAGATATTAATTACCCAACAAAATCATTAGGTGAAAGGCCCCTTAACCATCACCATTCGTTTCAGTGAAAGATGGAGGCGAGGCACAGCTGGGGGGAGGAATGAAATGAGCAAATACTGAACTGAACTATGCAAGTCTGCACCTGGGGGGGTATGGGGTGGGGGAGATCTTCAAACAGCAGCTACCCAAGCCGGAGCCAAGGGCCTCCCTACCAGCACCAGAACTCTCCACGCTGCCTCCCCTCAAAAGCCACAAGATCCATTCCGGGTCTCCACACTGAATCTGTGCAGATTCCAAAGACCCCATGAAAGCCCTCGTACCACCACAGTGCTCTTGTGACCACATTCGAAGGAAAGAAGTAGTATTTGAAAAGTGAGGTACGTGGATCAGAGAGGACAGAGGTTGGTGAACGTATGCTGTTCTAAAGCAGTGAAAAGGGAGGGGGAAAGATTTAGGGTACAGGTTCACAGAGCTTCTACAACAGGAGCTGCATAACATCTAACACAACTGTGAATCTAAGAAATAACAATATTAAGCATATTAAATGTTTCCATGTGAACTGCCTCTAATATGGCCTTAGTCACAACTGACTATTCAGAAAGGGCTCAAGACTAAAATGTTTAGTCCAATACTCAAGGGCTTTGGTAAGGAAAAAAAACTGTATTTTAATTCTCTATTACGAGGCTTTTTTCCTAATCAGTCGATTCAGACTTATATTCCACTTACCTGCACGAGTACATGTACGTAAATAAGATTCAGAAAACAAGAAAAAAACACTGTACAAAATTAAGCATCCATCATTTTGGGGTTTTTTTTTATGATTAATTAATTTGTTTGTTTGGCTGTGTTGGGTCTTCGTTGCTCTGCTTGGGCTTTCTCTAGCTGTGACGAGCGGGGGCTACTCTGCATTGGGGTGCGCGGGCTTCTCGTTGCGGTGGCTTCTGTTGTTGCGGAGCCCGGGCTCTAGGCACGCAGGCTTCAGTAGTTGCGGCTCGTGGGCTCTAGAGTGCAGGCTCAGTAGCTGTGGCACACGGGCTTAGCTGCTCCTCGGCATTTGGGATCTTCATGTCCCCTGAGTTGGCAGGCGGATTCTTAACCACTGCACCACCAGGGAAGTCCCAGCCATTGGTTTTTTCAAAAAGTTACTTGGAAGCTTGAGGTACTTGCTGAATGCTTGCTGTTCTTTCCTAGAATTCTGATTTTAGCAAAGATGAGATCCCGGGAGAACTCCAGCGGCTACAATCCACACACTTGAGCAGAATACAAGTTAAAACTCTGACCTTGAACTCTTAGAAGAGAGACACCCTTTACCCCTAAATGTGATAAAGGTTCATAAAGGCAAAACAGAGGTGCAGAATATTAGTGGTCAGTATACTTCAAATCTGTACACAACCACCTGTAACTGATATGGCAAAGCAGAAACCTATAGTTCTCCTACAGAAAAAGAAAAGCAACCCAATCATGGCTGATTGTGTATACGACCTTCAAAACACCATACCAACCACGGGTGACGAGGGAAGATTTTTTCTTAGAAATAAATGCAAGTTACTAGTAGCCCAGATTTTTCCCTTCAACCATTGCTATTCCTTTAATACAATCTCCTAAACCCATTCTCGTTTCCCTCTTCTATAACGTTGACCTTGTTTCAGCTTCTGTGTTTCATTATAAGACACTGAATACTGTTTTGAAATGAAATAAATTCAAAATAACAGCATTTGTGAAATCAACATGAAAACTTTTGTACCGATTTCTGAAGCTCTGTGGGAATAACGGTATTAAGTGCTACTATTTTTTCCTTTTTTTCCTCAGGAGGTGGACTGCATTTTCAGATACAACGAAAAGACTACCAACAGAGTAATAGTTACACCAATAACATATATACGTAGGACTGCTAGGAGTATAACATAGATTTTGGAGTTACTGCACAGAGGGACCAATAATCACAGGACTCCAGCTTTTAGTAAAAAACCGGTTCACAGGTACAAACAGTTTCAATTTAAATGTCTGATAATCAGTTTCCATGTATTAAGTAGTACCATTCAAAGTGTTTGAAAATCCTCTGTAAAATAATCACATATCTAACATGTTAAGGATTTTTTAAAAGCTATTTTTAAAAAGGAACTAAAGTGAAAACCATCATACAGACCCTATTGAAATAAAAATAACAGAGGTGACAGTAAAACATACCCAAGCCATACCATGATTTCAAGAAGATACTATTCCCCCAAAATTAGCATGTATAAGACTGTATTCTCAACTATAAATGACACTTGATCAATATTTCTAGCTCTAAAAATCTGACTTTATGAATTCTTTGTTTTTTGTAGTTTCATTACGTGCAAAATACTGTTAAACAGAAGCAGATGCTATAGAAATGAACTCACTATAGATTCAGAAGTAGAAGACACAGGCCTCTGCTCCCAGGAAGTAATAAGACAAATAATAAAAGAGTTTACTAATGTTCTAAGACAGTGCAAGGTACACAGCTTATATACCAAGTGGGAGGTGTAGAGAACAACAGCAACGATTTTATCAAAATATAAAATAAAAGCGTGCTGGCCTGTTCTAGAAAGCTAAATGAGGCTTAATCTCCTAAGCTGTAAAGCACAAATAGGATTTGGACAGGCAGAAAGACTGCCAGAAGCAAGGATCAGTCAATACTGACTAAAGAAGTTTGGCTGAAGTACAAGGCTTGCGTGCATGGCAACGGGGCTATAAAATACGCTGGACCAGGACTTCAACCTGGCCCAGTGGCAATTATAAGACGTTGAAAACTTAAGGGAGGAATGAGAGGTAGAGTTTTAGAAAGCATCATCACCAAGGGATTTGAGGAGCAGATCAAAACCAAAAAAGTTAAATGGCACATCATCAAATAAGGTAGAGAAATACAGCCATTATTTAGGCTTTTAAGTCAAACAAAATCAACTACTGAGGCTAAAGGAACTGATGATCTGTATCAATGAAATTTATCAACTCTCCACTTTATTTTTCATATAAAACAGCTTAAGTATAGTTTAGATGGTTTATTTTATGAAAACCTTCTGCTATATTTCTAATGTGTCACATAACTATACTTATGTAAAAATCTACTTTAATTTAGAAAAATTAGGACAGTTGTTATTATCGGTCCTAAGCCTTTCTCAAAAGGACATAAAAGCTGCTTTACAGTTTCGTTGATTCTGACAGGCCGTAAGGGTGACATTTGAGCACCAGAAGAAATTATGTATTGGTTGGTCAATATAACCAACCCCTCCTAAGACTGAGCAATTCACTTTGTCATTCCCCGTGGGAAAGTCTAGTTTGTAATGTACCTAGTTTGTTTATATTAGGTATATATACTGTATAAAAACAAAATTAACATCTTTGACATAATGGCTACTAAACTGAAATAGTAAATGTCATTAAACATTTTCCAAAAATAACCATAAAGTCTAAAAAAGAAAAAAAGAGGGGTTTAAGATGTTCTTCATACTTTCCATTTCTGTTCCATTAACTACATTATAATTTGCTAATTTCTTTATATTTATCAGTGTACCTAATAAATTTCAGTAACATTTTAAATTCTTTGTAATTTTTTACCTATTCTCAAAATGAATAAATTTCACTTGAAATTCATAGTTCATCTGACACATTCATTTATTCTGAAATATTCCACACAAGTTCAATTTTTGAAAATCATATAGTTTAAGCATACTTTGGAAGATGTCCATTTAAGGAAGCCCGTAGTACAAGTGGTTCTTTTTTTTTTTTTTTTTTTTTGTGCGGTACTCGGGCCTCTCACTGTTGTGGCCTCTCCCGTTGCGGAGCACAGGCTCCGGACGCGCAGGCTCAGCGGCCATGGCTCACGGGCCCAGCCGCTCCGCGGCATGTAGGATCTTCCTGGACCGGGGCACGAACCCATGTCCCCTGCATCGGCGGGCGGACTCTCAACCACTGCGCCACGAGGGAAGCCCTCGTTCACCTTTTTTTTCCCCTCAGAATTATAAGAATTATTTCAGAATATTTCAGAATTGAATATTTTAAAACACACACAATGAAAAGGTGACAGCTAAGAAAACAGACTAGTGAATTTTTCATCGGAAAATTTTAGACTTTCTTTCACGAAATTCTCTAGAAATTATTTCCTACTTACGTGTGGAAATTATACTTTAAACAGTAGCAACTATGAAATAAAAACGTACTGTATTTCCATAAATACATATCCTACTTCAAAAGACCCTTGTATATGAGACTCACACATATGTGTGTGTGCTTGTTTACATCCTTTCCACAACAGATTTCTGGCAGTTAAAAAAATGACTGGGGCAGTAGGAGAATCGGCACACTGGGTCTTACTTAACCCCTCCTCTTCCAAATGCCTTCATTTAATTATGACTGTGGTTCTCAGTCACAACTGCTACACTTGGACACATTCTAAGAGAATGTTTCATATGCAAAAAGATCAACTCTTCTGGGAAAAAAAAATCCAAACTTTTGTCAGAAAATAATGGATTTAAGGTGAACACATCTGCTTCCTCCACTTGTGTTGCTTATTCTTTGTTTCTAAGAAATAATATTGTAAAGAGGCAAGAAAAAGAAAAAATGAGAATGACAAAGTGGGGGGAATACCCTAAAGGAACAGAGGCTACAATTAGAAGCTCATGATAGAAAGAAAATGCAAGACAATAGTAAAAAAAAAAAAACAAAACTGTAGTTTACGAAGAATAGTGTTGGGATCAACATTTTAAAATTCTAGACTAGTGATTTAAAATTAAACAAAAATCTCACATGATCTTTATTAATGTGCAGGGTAATAATGATACACGTGCATTTAAATTGTTACCTTAAAAATAAAAGGGAAGAACAATGTAATATATTTGACAATACTAAACTGTACACTTAAAAATGGTTAAGATAGTAAATTTTATGTTTTTTACCACAATAATAAAAAAAAATATAAACTAAAGGTAAGGATTGCATAGACCAATATAGGATTCTTGTACACTTAAAACAGAGGCATCCCATTTGCAGCAACACGGATGGACCTAGAGATTACCTTACTAAGTGAAATCAGACAGAGAAAGACAAATATCATATGATATCGCTTGTATGTGGAATCTAAAATATGATAAAAAGGAACTTATTTACAAAACAGAAACAGACTCACGGACATAGAAAACAAACCTATGGTTACCAGGAGGAAAGGAGGGGGAGGGATAAATTAGGAGTTTGGGATCAGCAGATACAAACTACTACATAGAAAACATAAACAACAAGGTCCTACCGCATGGCATAGGGAACTATATTCAATATCTTGTAATAATATATAATGAAAAAGAATATATATGTATAACTGAATCACTTTGCTATACACCAGAAACTAACACAACATTGTAAATCAACTATACTTCAATTTAAAAAAAAAAATTAGAGGCATCAAATGGTTAGGAGTTCTTGTTCAAAATATACAGCTTGATTTTGTGGAAAAATACAAAAAAGAAATTTCACTTATAAAGATACTAAAAAGGTGGTAAGTGATTTATAGAAATTCCTGATATTCTAATAAAAAGATATTTTATTATCATGGCTATCAACAGAAACCTTGATTCTATGAGTACTAATCTGTAGAGTTGGGTTTTTTGATGTGTTTTTTTAAAGCACATAAACACAAACCTACTATACTTGGGGAAATACATCAGTCCCAAGAGGACATAAGGACTACTGCAGCTTCTAAAATACATTCACTTCAATGGTTTCCTCAAAACCCTGAAAAGGAAATTCCCTATCACTTTGGGCCAACATCAGAGGACGTCATGAGTGAGCTATTCTAAAAACAGTTAAGTTTTAAAAAGTTCATTATTAGAGAATAAAATAGATTCCTTTAATGTTAAATTATCAAGCAAAACCCATTAGATTAAAAAAATAATAAATTTTCACAAATGTAGATTGTATATGCATGTAATATTTTTTATGGCATTGGGAAGAAAATTGTACTGGGCTAAAAATTATCCTAACTATTCTATGTCATGTAATCCATTAAACCAAAGAAAAGTGGAAAAATTAGTGAGCTAGATTACTGAGTTAATGGAAGGAAAATAAAACAAGGAGAGGAAAAAAAAAGACAGACATAAGGGTACATTCATTTTGAAACCCTACAGACAAAAAAAAAAAAAAAATTGCAAGCAGAATTTTAAACAGCTTTTCTGGAAACCAAATTCTAACACTCTAAAAGAGCTCAAAGGTCATCTGCCCATATAAAAACCACCACTAAAGTTTTCTCAGTTACTGGAAAAGAAGGAAAAGGAACACTATATTTAATACAGAAATTAGAATTTAGTATTTTAATGTGTGTTATGAAGTGTTAAGAATTAATTAGGGGCTCTGAAGAACTAAGCAACTGAGGAGCAATTCACAAGTAGAACCAACCCCCCACCCCCCAAATCCTACTCTTTTTCACAAGTACCACATATGCTCGTTTTAAAGCATTTTATGATTTAGCCTATGCCGCGTCTGTGTCCTGGGAAGGGGGGAGAACAGTAGAATTCACACTCTTCTCATTGGCACTACCTCCATCATTTAAAGAAAGCATCCAAAACCATGGCTGTCCCAAAGCTTGTATTGTATGAACTGTACTAATATGCACAAATGCGTACACAACAAGTGTGAACAGTTTGCTGAGCTTTAACACGTAAACGTGCATTGCTACCAAAATTAACGTATACGTTTTCATCATTCCAGAAAGTTCCTTCATGACCCTGTATAGTCAATTCCTCACCCCGACCCCAGTCAAACTGTTGTCTGATTTCCATCACTATACCTTAGTTTTTCCTTTTCTGAATATATAATGGAAACATACAGTACTCAACTGTCTTCTTTTAATCAGCATTAACCTTTGTGAGATCCACCCATGTGGTGGTTATGTCTTCTTTTAATCAGCATTAACCTTTGTGAGATCCACCCATGTGGTGGTTATGTTTATCACTACTTTGTACTTTTTTATTGCTGAATAGTATCCCATTGTATGAATATTAACAATTTATTCAACCATTTACCCTGTTGATAGACATTTGGGTTTTTCCCAGTTTGGGGCTGTTATGAATAAAGCCCCTAAGAACACTCACATCTAAATCGTTTTGTGGACATGTGTTTACATTCCTCCTAGGTAAATGGTAATACAGTAAGTACACATTAAATAAACGTCACAAGAAACTTTCTAAGAAACTGCCAATCTGTTTTCCAAAGTGGTAGTGCAGCTGACACGCCCACCAGCAAAGAATGAGAGATCAGATTTGCTTCACACTCTCCGCTATACGTATTGCCCGGTTGTTTTTAATTGAGCTAGTCTATCTCATTGTGGTTTTAATTTGCATTTCCCTGATGATTTATATTGAGCAGCTTTCCATGTGCTTATTGGCCATTTGCATATCTATTTTTTGTGAAGTATCTGTCTAAATCTTTCGAACATTTTTAAAATTTGGTTTCTTATTGTTAAGTTATAACTGGAGTTCTTCACATATTCTAGACACAAGTCTTCTGTATTATGAATATTTTCTTCCAATATGTGGCTTGCCTTTTCATTTTCTTAACAGTTTCTTTAGAAGAGCAGATGGCTTTGATTTTGATGAAGTCCAATTTATCAATTTTTTTCTTTTGTAGTTAGTGCTTTTTGTGTTCTAAGAAATACTTGCCTATCCCAAAGTTGTTATGATTTTGTCCTGTTTTCTTCTAAAGCTTTTATAGTTTCAGCTTTTATATTTAGGCCTGTGAGCCATTTCAAATGAAATTTTATGCAGATTATGAGGAAAAGGTCAAGAGGACAAAGTTCATTCTTTCTCATACAAATATTTATTGTTTTAACATCATCTGTTGATCAGAAAGCAACTGATCATATATGTATGGGAATATCTGCAAGTTCTATTCTGTTCTATTGATCTAAATGTCTGTCATTATGCCAACACCATGCTGTCTTTATAATAAAACCTGGAATCAGGTAGTGTAAGACCTCCTAGGTTGTTCTTCATTTTCAAAATAAATTCTAGCTATCCTAGGTCTTCTCATTTCCACAGCTTGTCAATTTATATATTTTTTTACTCACTGCTGAGTGGGAAAAAAGTAGCTTGGCAAACAATATTAAAAACAGAATCTCATTTTAGTTCAACCAAATCTATAAATAAAGGTACATAAAAGAAACAACGCATATATAAAAACATGTAGGGGCTTCCCTGGTGGCGCAGTGGTTGAGAGTCCGCCCGCCGATGCAGGGGACACGGGTTCGTGCCCCAGTCCGGGAAGATCCCACATGTCACGGAGCAGCTGGGCCCGTGAGCCATGGGCGCTGAGCCTGCACGTCCGGAGCCTGTGCTCCGCAACGGGAGAGGCCACAACAGTGAGAGGCCACATACTGCAAAAACAAACAAACAAACAAACAAACAAACAAACATGGAAAAGAATTCTCTCTAAAGGGTGAGTACAAGAGTTTTTTTTCTTTTTAGTGATCTGTACTTTCCAAAATTGGCAATTTTAAGGGAAAAGTTATAGGTAACTAAACTAATGGACATAAGCCCATCAACAACTTAAATAGGGGGAAAAAAGAACTGATGCTCAGTCATCCTATTTCTTCGCCCTTTATCTCACATATGATCTGTAAATGCAAAAAAAGGTACGAAATGATAAACTACAAACTATAGCTCTCCTTAGGAGAGAGGACTGTTATGATAAGAATGAAGGAAAGACTTTTGCTTTTCACTTCATATACTTCTCTAATGTTTGTATTGTTACAATGACCATATTTTATATATCTAAGAAAAATTAAAATATTCATCAATAAAGATAAAATGTATTTATTAGTTGAACTGAAGCACGGATGAAAATATTATCCTAGAGAATGACTACCCAACTCTATGTCATTTAAATTATCAATTAAAGAAAAGCCTTTTCTTTATGTATAACTGAATCACTTTGCTGTACACCTGAAACTAACACAACATGCTCCACTATAAAATAAAAATTTTAAAAAAAAAAGAAGAAGAAAAGAAAAGAAAAGAAAAGAAAAGCCTTTGCTTGGCTAGGAATTGGCCTCTGGCATCAGGTGAGATAGCTGCTTCGGCAAATCCAAAATGAATTCATCATATGTCCTTTGGAATCAGAAGCACCAGTAAATACTATTTCAGTAACCCCCCCAGCATAGCTAGAAATTAATGCTGAAGGCAAAAATAATGAGATTTAGAAGATAAAGGGCAGTGATTCGATGTTGGAGATCGTATTGTTAAACATAAACATCATCACAGGTGATTGCACCATCGCTACTGGTACTCAGCCCACACTTTGTAATACTGATTCAGACTTAGGGACTGATCAGCAAATCAAGGTGAATCACTAACAGTAGTGATTCTTACACACCCAGGACAGTTCACAAACCTGCTCAAGTGTCAAACTACTTGAAGGTCACAGTACTCTCTGAGGAACTCTGCCCTTACAGAACAGCATTAAATGTCAATCCAGTTGACCCTTGAATGACACGGGGATTATGGGAGCAGATCCTCCGCAGTAGAAATTCCACGTATAACTTACAGTCAGCCCTCCCTGCACACCGCTGGGTTCCTCGAGATCCGCGGTTCCGCATCCACAGATTCAACCAACCACAGACTCCGCAGTACTGAAATCCGCATAAAAATGGCCACGTGCAGTTCAAACTCGAGTTGTTCAGGGCAATTGTATATCTAATTCCATCCTATAAACAAACCTTTGACTAAGAGAAGATAAAACCATATTACATACATGAAACATAGACTCTCCTGTGTTCATGAAGGAGCACTAGTGAATTAAGCATGAATTCGCCTACTAATACCCATTGGCTCTTTTCACTTTCACTTTATCACCTGCCGAGTATTCAGAGTCACCAAAAGCTTAAGGAAAAATCATGGGAGAAGAAATTCAAGGTGAGAACGTTCTACACATTCACCTATTTGGGAAAAAAACCAAAACCCTTCCACTCAATTATAGCAATGAAATATCTCAGGCCACAAGTACGCTGTCTGAACACCATCGTTCCTTAACATAACAATAGTGAAGAGGGTGTATGAACAGGAACAGGGCAGGAGCAGAATAAGTATTTCCAAACACAGAATGCAGTGACAGTTTTCCAATACTCATCAGAAGGCACACTACCACTTCCTATTTTAGGAATAAACACCCTCAAAATTTAAATAGGCCATTAGTTGGTCTCCTTCAGGGAGAGTAACTAATATTATCTAACATTTCTAACCTTTCTGAGCAGAACCCACAGTAAAAATATATTTTACACAGTGACTCAGTACATTCACACACACACACACACGAGCATGTGTGCACAAGCGCCTACCTTTGTACTCACCTGTACTTTGTGCAAATGCACTCTGAAATTTTTCTATTATAGTCTCTAGTTTTGTTTTTACTCTGGTTATAACCCACTAAAGTGATAACCCACTAATGGGTCATTAACCTACAGTTTGAAAAATCCTAATATAGAAGCAAGAAGGAAGGACATGAATAGATTTAACACCTTTGAATTGTTAGATTATGAAATAAATACAAATGCAACGGTATTTTAAAGTTCTATGGATGGATGGTACTTTATACTAAACTTCTGTAAAAAACAAACCAATGAAATTCAATTTTCATAGACACAGGTAAAATCTACTTGCCTTAGCCCAAGGTAGCAGTGCTACAGATAAACACAGCACTTATTTAACACTATTTCCCATCAAAATGTTATTCAGGTATATCTTTCATCTTCAGTTAATGAACTCGAGGCCCAGGCTGGGAAAGAGCTGCCAGAAAAAGTCAATCTCAGAGTCACTGATGATGCAAGAGCTCAGCTGGCCTGCTCTTGACCCCCGAGCATCCCCCAAGCCTCAGCTAACATGGATGGCATGTCACCATCAATCTAAATTTTGAAAAATATATATTGATTTTCCACAAATGATGATAATGGGTTTTTCTGCAATAAATGTGCTTATATAATGTTTTCTTCTATACACCAAGACTGTGATCAACACAAAGAACAAAAAACTGTTTTATGTATTTTTTTAAGACCTATTAGTTAATCCAGCTCCCTAATGAATCAAAATGCATACCAAGACATAACAAAAATATTAAGGAAGCACCTCTAATAATTCTTACATTGTGAATAACATGTACTCTTAAAGTCCTGATTACATGAAAATTTTTAAAAATATCTATCTTTTTAAAAGAAAACCTTATTTCCCACATATTAGAAATCTCCTACAATTTTAACACATTTCTTTGACATAACTTAATTTAAAAAGGAATAGTCTCATATAGTTAATTTAATTAGGCATAAATAAGTAAAAATTAAATACCTAGTGTGTTACATTTATTAGTAGTATCCACTAAAAAGGATTAAAATCTCTTAACATTTGGGGCTTCCCTGGTGGTACAGTGGTTGAGAATCTGCCTGCTAATGCAGGGGACACGGGTTCGAGCCCTGGTCTGGGAGGATCCCACATGCCGTGGAGCAACTAGGCCCATGAGCCACAACTACTGAGCCTGCATGTCTGGAGCCTGTGCTCCGCAACAAGAGAGGCCGCAATAGTGAGGGGCCCGCGCATCGCGATAAAGAGTGGGCCCCGCTTGCCACAACTAGAGAAAGTCCTCACACAGAAACTAAGACCCAACACAGCAAAAATAAATTAATTAATTAATAAACTCCTACCCCTAACATCTTCAAAAAAACAAATCTCTTAACATTTTGCTTATCTTTGATCTGTTTGGCAATTTGAGCCATCTTTCTAATCGAAGTAGGTTGAACAGCTTTAAAAAAACAAAAACCCTTTACCACATTATTTTCAAATAAAACTATCTTTCATGCTATTGCCTGATGAACTAAAATTTTTAGTCTAAAATTCCAGGCACTGAATTGCAAAGAATGTTTCCCATTTCCACAGTACTGCAAGTAGAAATATGTAAATTAGTTCATGGGCAGAATCATTAATTTAGATAGATAAAAAGTAAAAACACATTAACGGAACACCAAAAATGTGACAGTTCTTGCACAAAATCTAAGATGAGACAGCTGCTACCACTGGAGCTTATAAATCCAAATTAAATGGGCAAAAGGCAGAGAATTTTAATTCTTCTGTTTTCCAAGGAAATCACAAGTCTGATAGTGCTCCAATCTCTAAACTAACAATGATAAGTCTGACTCTCATTTCGCTGATATTGGCCTAATTATCAGAGCCAAAATCATAGCTGGGGTTTGGGTAGGAAGCAAAAATTCTGACCCAACTGAGAACCACAAGAGATCAAGTGAAATGGATTACCGCTGGTTATCTATTTCCTGGAAGATTTGGGTCAGTACCAACAGCCTTAACAGATACTGCTTACACCCTTATCAACAGCCTTGAATAAAATAACCACAAACTAATTCTAAATAAGATCTAAATAATTACTTAGCAATGAGTAAATATGCAGACCGTCAGACATTCTTAAATATTATTTTAAATATTTTATATATCAGTTGTTGAAAATTTGACAGGAAAATTTGGCTCTAAGTTGAGAGAAACAGAATCATGTGTAAAAATGAGAAGGGACACCAGCATTTTTGAACATCTACCCAACGCCATTATAATGTAGCAGATCAATGCACGTCTCTGCATAGTTGGCTGAAGTATCAACTGCATGCAAAATGAAATGGGGAGGGGGCTGGAAGAAGTCCATCTTTTCAAGGGAGAGAGTTCAAAGCTTTCAGTAGACTCTCAAAGGGATCTGGTAACACAAAAAATAATTTCACTGATTTCTTACATAATCCTAAGCAGTTTATTATTACTTCAAAATGAGGAAATGGAGACTCAACTAATTTAAAAAGCTTTCCCAAGGTCAACTTTTATTTTCCCAGTAAAATAAAAGCATGTGAGAATGCAAGTTACTCTGGTTCCAAAGTCCCAGCTTTTCCTCCTATGCTAAAAAATGACAACATAAGATGAAGAAACTGTTATTCAATCAACATTGCAAAGAGCAACCTGATGACGATGACTTATAATAATAACAACAACAATAATAGTGAACATCTATTAACCCTAACTCTGTACTAGGCACAGTTGTTAGTGCCCCATTTAGTCTTCTCAATAAGAGAAGCAGATGGCAGACACATTACTATGACCCCACATAGCTCCCAGGTGGCAGAGCTGGGTCCTCAGACTCTGCCCCTAACCTCTATGTGAGTGACCTTCGTCTCATGAGGACCCGAGATTGAAGAATAAGGGTAGGAAATGGAAGAAGGCTTTCCTAAATAAATTTCTTTCTAAGTAGTGTTTTAGAAGATAGTTATTATGTGGTAATTCCTCCTTATTTTAGCTAAAATGCAATAGCATGTAAGACTTAGGTAAATCAAAAATAGTTTTAGGGGGCTTCCCTGGTGGCGCAGTGGTTGAGAGTCCACCTGCTGATGCAGGGGACACAGGTTCGTGCCCCGGTCCGGGAAGGTCCCACATGCTGCGGAGCGGCTGGGCCCGTGAGCCATGGCCGCTGAGCCTGTGTGTCCGGAGCCTGTGCTCCGCAATGGGAGAGGCCACAGCAGTGGGAGGCCTGCATACCGCAAAAAAAAAAAAGAAAAGAAAAAGAAAAGAAAATAGTTTTAGGAACAATTTTCTGGTTCGTAAGATTTGCATAAACTCAAAGCATTATCCCCATCTCCTATCTAGGAAATCTATCGTCTTTCACTATAATACTTAACTTGATGAGTACAGGAGAAATCCTATGTTTAGAAATGTTTATTCAACAGGTACAGCCTACGACAGGAGAATCAAAGTTCTCAAAATCCCTAAAAAAGACTTGTCAAGTGCTTTCACTCAACCTTTCTAAAGCCCTAGCAGAAGTATCCCTTTTCTATGAATGGGTCTGGACAAAAGCATTATTGCTTGATGGAGTCATCAGACCGCCTATCCTCTACATAGCTGTAGTTCATGTTATCACTGGTATTTTATGTTTCCGCCACAATTTTACTTTATTGGGGACAGTCACTGGGAAAAATGAACCCCAAGGAAAAACGTCTTCTTCGTGCCAACTAAAAATCTTTAAAAGTTACGTATTAAAATCAGCAACAAAACAGAGTAATTTGTCTTTATCCTCTACATAATACTCTGAGCAACTTAACTTTTCATTCTATCAATTATTTCCCTGTGATGCTTTAGTTATTAGCTTGCACATCAACTAAAACTTGAATAAAGATGACCAACTGCTGGTTACAGATTGAAATGCTGTCTTCTCACATTAAATTCCCCATCTAAGGATATAAAAGTGTCAATAATTATGAAGTTTGCATATAACTCACCAAGGTTCAAAAAAAGGCAGTTGGATTAGTTCTGTTTTGAATATGCAAACATGAGTACTCACCATACAGTTTGTGCCTTCTATACATAAGATAGGAAACAAATGTCAAGCAGGTTCTTAACATGAGGGAAAAAAATGAAAAGTATCAGTAATGCCGTGAGTCAAGTGCAGCCTAAACTGAGCCATAATTCATTACATATGTAAAGCTTTAAAATTATCTTCCGGTCTCAGTTTCTTTAGTAAAGTCACATGAATTACTTACCATTTACCTATACACTTCACGTTAACTTATTAAAATGAGATCCTACTAGGTTCCACTAGGAATCAGTTTTAGAACAAGTTTAATTCTCTCTGTCCCTCAAGACAAATTCTAATTCATTCTCTGCTCTCCTCCTCTTCAACTCCTCCCCCAAGTGCCCCCCCCAATACACACACACTTTAAGTTCCAAATGACACAACGCAAATGAGACTTATTTTCACAAGAATTCCACTTTCAAACTAATTTTTTTCATTCACTCAACAAATTCGTTACCATCTACAATGTGCCAGGCACTGTGCTGGGCGAAAAAGACAAGGTCCCTGCCATCTAGAGCTTAGACTGCAGCATGATTATTAATCTAATGTCCACCTTCCCTGGACTACACGTCTGCTACTGGCACTCCTTTAGTAGCAAGGGGTTCACTCTGTGAGCCTAACAGCAATGTTCTACGATTATTCCACCACGAAGCAAAATATTTAGAAAACTGAAGAGCCCAACATTTTGTTCCTTCAGTCAGCATTGGTTAATTCATATATTAACACATGAAATTCTGTTCTTTATAAAACTGCTTTATAGGATGGAATGATAAGATCTGGGATTTGCTTCAAGATGGGGGAGGGGAGAGGTAAAGGTAATAGAGGAGTTGGTTCATAGGAGATCACTATATATTATTATTCTGTCCACTTTTACATAGGTTTAAACTTTTCCATAGTAAATTTTTTAACTGTAAAAGACCTACCAAAAAGAATTAATTTCAGGAATTTCAGGAAGCTGCACAGAAAGACAGCACATGAACAATGGGGGTATTTCAATATACTTTATTTAATCCACCATGGGATCCTGAATCATAATCCTAATTATAAATAACAAGTTTCCACTGTTTCAAACTGTTCATTTGTTAAACTGAAGGTAGTACTGCTAATCTCTCTCACTGAAAATATCCTAGGAGCCTGTGATAATGGAGAACCCTACAAAGGTACCAAGCTGGTGCTATAAAGACACTAATACTAATCATGGAAAAGTATTTTCATATTTTCTTTTCCCTCAGCCTCATAGATGATGAAATGGGGTTGTTATTGCAACATCACACAATTACCAAATGTAAAATAGTATTGTTTAAGTTATTCAAGCTTATAGAGGTAATAGCAGAAATGAAAAACTGAAGCTGAGTAATGAAGTATGTAGTACAGGGATCAAAGCTAGATGATTTTTTAAATATAACACAGTTTACTTGACATTTCTCAACCTCTGAAGCTCTCGTTTAGAGTCAACAGCTGGTCCAAATACCATACCGTTTAAGATCTCATGGCTATATTTAAATGTGACCATAACCACAACAAATAATATACGTAATGGCATTTTACAGGCTGTAAAGCATTTAATCTATATTTTCTCATTTGGTCTTCACAAAATCCTGTGAATTAGGTGAGTTACATGGGAATGTTTCTGAAAACTAAGAATCTGCCTATGGCTCCAACTATGGGAAGAGGAGCCAGAAGTGGTCCCAAAACATCTATATCCAAATTCGTTTCACTTTCCATTATCCCAAGCTGCTAAAGATGAAGGAGTTTATTATTTCATTAAAGACACAAGACCTAAATACATACCAAAACATTAGAACATGAGATAAGCTATCAGTAGCCAAATGTGTGGTCTGGCTAGTAAGTACTGATGAAGACCAGGAAGGGAGAAAATCATCAATGGGCCAAGATACTGGTAAAGGGGTCTTAGAGTCAATGTCACGTAAGCCATAAAGAAGCCCACCTGACATGAGTAGCTCTATCTGGGTAGAGCACTTTCACAAACAAGAAACTTTCAAGTTTGTAACTGGGTTGAAATAATAAGTTAACTGGCTAGAATAAAGGGCCGTAAAAGCATACGGTGAGGCTTACATTTAAAATACATTTTTTTGCACGGCAAAGGAAACCACTAACAAAATGAAAAGGCAACCTACAGAATGGGAGAAAATATTTACAAATCATACATCTGATAAAGGATTAATATCCAAATATATAATGAACTCATAACTCAACAGAAAAACAATCTGACTAAAAACTGGGCAGAGGAACTGAATAGACATTTTTCCAAAGAAAACATACAAATGGCCAAAAGGTACATGAAAAGGTGCTCAACATCACTAATCATCAGGGAAATGCAAATTAAAACCACAATGAGATGTTACTTCACACCTGTTAGAATGGCTGTCATCAAAAATACAAGAGATAACAAGTGTTGGTATGAACGTGGAGAAAAGAGAACCAACCCTTGTGCACTACTGGTGGGAATGTAAACTGGTGTAGCCACTACGGAAAACAGCATGAAGTTTCCCCCAAAAATTAAAAACGGAACTACCATATGATCTAGCAATTCCACTTCTGGGTATATATCTGAAGGAAATGAAATCACTATCTCAAAGAGATTATCTGCACCCTCACGTTCATTGCAGCATTATTTACAAAAGCCAAAACGTGCAAATAACCTAAGGGCTGATGGACGGGGTAAATGAATTTTTAAAATGTGAGACAGACTGATAGGTAGGTAGATAGACAGACAGACCCAATGGAATATTATATATTCCATTATCACATATATATATCATATATATATATATATAATTAAGCCATAAAAAAGAAGGAATTCCTGCCATTTACAACAACATGATGGACCCTGAGGGCATTATGCTAAGTGCAATAAGTCAGACAAAGACAAATACTGTATGATCTCACTTACATGTAGAATCTAAAAAAAAATGAACTCATAGAAACAGAGAACAGACTGGTGGTTCTTGGTGGAGGGGCAGGGAGGGGTGCCGCCACAGGGGGAAATGGGTGAAAGTGGTCAAAAGATACAAACTTCCAGTTATAAGATAAATTCTGGGGATGTTATGTTTAGCATACTGACTATAGTTAACATTACTATAGGGCCAGTGAGCCACAGCCGCTGAGCCTGCGTGTCCGGAGCCTGTGCTCCGCAACGGGAGAGGCCACAACAGTGAGAGGCCCGTGTACCGCAAAAAAAAAACAAAAAACAAAAAAGCACATTACTATATAGTTGAAAGTTGCTGAGAATAAATCTTAAAAGTTCTCACCACAAGAAAAAAAAAATTGCAAGTATGTGTGGTGATGGACGTTAACGAGACTAATTATAGTGATCATTTTGCAATATAGGCATATATCAAATCATTATGTTGTACACCTTAAATTAATACCACAGTATGTGTCAATTATATCTCAATAAAACTGGAAAAAAATTTTAAATACACATTTTTTTAAAATTTCAACAAGTAAGGAAAGGAACAAAGAAAGAGGTCTTGGTCCCGATGTGATAAAAGTCAAGGAAGACCAGGGAACACAAATATTCCATGTTGGGAAGGCTTGAGTATTTGTCGCTCCAAGCCCACCAACAATATCTAGAACACACGTGCAGCTCCTTAGATATTGTTGCTCATGAATTTGAGAATATGAAACAGGGAAGGAAGTTAACACATATCTATTCTGAATGAAAATTACAGCGTATCTGTAAAAGTGGGTCTGAGCCAAGTCAAAGCATGGACGAGTTTCTTTCTCAACACACCAAGTTAGCAAATTGGTGCGCACCAACTGCACCAATTTAGTAAATTACTAAATGAGATCACATGCTCCAGAAGGGTTAATACAACTGATTCAAAAAAGCAGTGTGTCCCCCAGAGACTCATTTTCTCACCTTGATTCCCTGTAGAATCAGCTGTGTTAATAATAATGCTTTGCAATTTTATATCACTTTTCCTGCTAAAAGCTCAAGTATGAGTTGATATGGCACATCACAAACTACACAGATGGTACTCCACAGTTTCCACAGCTCTGACTGAATAGCTCATTTGACTTACTAATAAATGTTCCTATTTCAAGATTAAAAACAAATATGAAAAATTAAGGAAAATGGGAGAAAGAGAGTAAATTTTCATATCCAATTCAGTGGCATCTAGCTGAAAAGGTAAACACTAAACAGAGTACCCAGAGCATAAGGCAGTTCCTTCAGATGATAGTGTACACAGGTGTCTGCTTCCAGAAAAGTCCTGCCAAGCCACCAAGCTACTGGGAAATGAAGCGAGGACTAGGCAGTAAAGAGGTTGTGCTATTTCCTATGTGAGTGTGCAACAATCACACCTAAAAGGAAAAATCCTCTCCAAGGAGGAGATAGACCTGCAATTATCTTGTCCTTCTGTTTTAGTCCGTTAACCTGTAACTACTCACTGAACGTAGACACATGGTCAGAAGCTTGACAAGTGAAATGACATATCAGCCTAAAGCATAACAGGGTTACTGAGACTTATAAGGCATATTTAATTGGACTCCTTCAAACCACACATTTGTAAATGGCTATACTCTACATGGAGAGGTAGACTACAGTCATCCTAGAACTTTCCTTTATGCTGTTCACAAATGCTCTGCTCATACTCTACTAATAAGAGAAGGCGTTTATTCCTTTGAACTTCATGAACAGAGCTTCTAAATGTTCTTCACTGGCAACTATATCTAACTACTTCATCTCTCCCTGTGGATCTGGAAATTCCCCATTAGGGAATTTAGCTATATAAAGTTTTACATCATCTCTGGGTAAATCACTGTACTCCATTTGTGTAGTAAATGTGGGCAAACACAACTAAATACAGGCATCCTCCGTTATGATTTGCAAAATGTGAATTGATCCATGAACAGACCGGATCTTGAAAAATTCTGAGGCAGCTTATCCCTATGAAAAACAAAACTATTACCAATGATCAGATTTAATGAAACTGTAAAATGGAGACCACCGGGGTAGAGAGAGGCTACAGAGACTTGCTTTCCTTGGTGACTGAAGTGGTTTTGCAGCATCTACTTACAGAATTATATTCAAGCTCCAAGAAAAACACCTGATTTTGGTGAATTATGTCCAACCATTCTTAGCAAGAGCTTCTTTTTTTTCTGATAAAACTACTGTATTTGAAGCCACAGGATGAACTGGTCAAAAGTGACATTCAAGTCTTACGTAGCAATTTTCTCAAAAGAAAAGGGGTTTTAAATTGTAATCAAAACCAGTCAAGTGATTCCAATATTGAGCTCCCATTAGATATTCCTGAGAAATCTAAGTTATCCCTTTGCAGAGAATACCATTGTCCACTTACTTCTAAGACCAGCACTTAGATGTGTCAAGCAAACATTCAATCTCCCATGTCAATGAAATGTGAATTTTATGTATTTTATATTTCTGATATTTTCAATATGATAATTAAAATGTTCTACCACCTCTGAGGAGTTTTAGAAATACTGCCCCAAATTTCTCCAAAACATAAGGAGCTTTAACTCTCTTGATTTAAATCACCCTCCTCTCAATCTCCTGCATAAAATAGCACTACCAGCTTGGAACCACATGGATTTAACAAGGACAAGAAAGTTGGCAGACCAACATTCAACTAGTCTTTGTTCTCTCTCCCCACCCCCGCCTGTTGAGAACCACTGAATTAGAACTACTAGGGGCTAAAATGCTTTGTGATCATATCAATAATAATAATCATTCTGTAATCAGAGTAGTAGCCCATTTACTCTAAACAGTTGATAATTACAAGACAGTTTATAACGTATCCTTACAGACTCTATAATACAGAGTGCTGTGTGATCCTTTGCATTTCTGGAACATGCATTAATTAATAAACAAAGATGGTTAAAAAAACTTGACCACAAATAATCTTGAATACCTAGGTGGTTCTAGTCTTCAGGATTAACTTCCTAAATAGTTCCTTGAATCATCCTCAATTTGCATTTAAAATAATCTACTCTGAACCACAATCCCAAATAACTAATCAAGATCTATCAAACACCGATTACGGTCAAATACCGATCACTGAAGGAGACTCAGAGTAATCATAACAACAACAGTGGACATTTAAGGAAACTGGGGCACAAGGTCGCGCTTGTTCAAGCGATGACGGTAGACCACAATCGTGGCTCTTAAGTGCTAGTCCCAACTGACCTCACAGAATGAAATAAACAAGTAAACCTCCTGCATTCAAGGAACTCCTGAGTTTGCCGGCACATAATATTAACAACCTCCAACAGAACATTCCACACATTTTTAGTGGATTCTCTCAGAAAGATCTTACAACCTTTCTTTCAAGACCATGGAAGATTTTATTTTATCCTTAAAACTGAAATACCTTTTTCAAAAGACAAGTCTGTGGCTGGTGCTACATAAAATGTCATTAGTTACTTCAGCATGTGGTTTTCTTATCTTTCTTACTGAGAAACTTCTTAATGTGTAAGAGTGCGCTCAAATAGTACACACAGACTGACAAGGGATAGTCTTGCCTGGCCATCTCCACACTGACTGTCACTAACACCCCACTTCTTCTCAGGTTACTGAGACTCCTACTGGGAAGGAGGGTTCCCCACCTGTCTCAGGACCTAGAACTGGACCTTCAGGTCTGGCTCCCCACCTTATCTATCAGGGTCATCTGAAGAGTCTCTTTAAAAAAGCAGACACCCACCCACCCATACTTTTGAACATCACAATAAGACCTTGGAATGTCCATTTTGATAAGCGAGGTAGACTGTGCACTCTGAAATTTGGACTAGAGACTTAAGACTAAAAACTCTATCATCAGTGTTTCCAGCATATGAAAGGCAACACCTTTTAACAAAAAGCTGCCTTAATCTATAAAATGATCTGCTGAAGCAGCACCATTCTGGTGCTTTCAGAGAGAACCATGTTAATTATTACCCATATCATGAGCAGCTTTCAGGGCTAACTCCCTAGAAATGTTTCTGGTAAAACAAACAGTCCAAAAATGTATGTCATTATCATTTAATCAAGAGTTCTACACAGTAAATACATGAATAGCAAAGAAAATAACAGAAAGAGGCCAAATTTTTTTTCTCTATTTGGTAAAAAAATAATTCTAGAATTTAAAGAAAAATTTTAGAAAGATTAATTAATGCCCTGCAATCCTCCTTAGTGATAAACAGAGAATCCTTTACCAGAAGATTTCTTTAAAACCACCTAATTCGTTTTGGCTTTATTAATAATTAAACCTTCTATTTGATCCTCACCACTCTTTGAGGCAAACAAGTATAATCCCCATTCAACAAAAACGGAAATTGGCACTCACACACATTAAATCACTTGCTCAAGGTGACAGGTCCAGCCACAGGCAGTATGTACTTAATCATTATTAAACTTATTTTTAAATCATACAAGATTTCCTCTGCTTTTAAAAAAGTCTATAAATTTTTATCAGAAAGTTCTTCTAAACATCTAACTAAAATCCCATCAGATATAATTTAGGAACCATATCTTTTGTGGATCTAAAGAACTGCTGCTCATCATATCTCATATTGAATCACTTCATGTATCTCGGAAACAATAAATCCTCCTTCCCCTCTTCTTTTAAAGGAAAGGACAGCAACACTTCAACTTAGCCTGTGACAGACGATGGTTGCCGAAGATGACCACATTTCTCATCCCACATGCTCTTCTTCTAATTCAACTTTTAACATACCTCCCGGGCTTCCCTGGTGGCGCAGTGGTTGAGAATCCTCCTGCCAATGCAGGGGACATGGGTTCGGGCCCTGGTCCGGGAAGATCCCACATGCCATAGAACAACTAAGCCCGTGCGCCACAACTACTGAGCCTGCACTCTAGAGCCCACGAGCCACATCTACTGAAGCCTGCGTGCCTAGAGCCCATGCTCCGCAACGAAAGAAGCCACCGCAGTGAGAAGCCCGCACACCGCAACAAAGAGTAGCTCCAGCTCACCACAACTAGAGAAAGCCTGCACGCAGCAACGAAGATCCAACACAGTCAAAAATAAATTAAAAAAAAAAAAAAAAAATCCTCCCAAGGAGAGCTGGGATCTGGGGAGGCTTGTGACTAAAGCCTAAGTGACTCTATGTGAATTCTGAGGTTAAGTCATCAGAGGAGATACAGCTTCCTTGGAATTCACTCTTTGAACCCCAGCCGCCATGCTGTTAGGAAGCCCAAGCAGATGCAAAGAGGCCATAAGTAGGTGTTCTAGCCTATAACTTAGCTGAGGTCCCAGCTAACAGCCTACATCAAACACCAGGCATGTAAGCGAGCAAGCCTTCAACTGATTCCAGTGCTGAGCCACTGACTCAGTCCTGGATCTGAGTCTTCCAAGCTGAGACACGGGACACCACGCAGTAGATAAACTCTGTCCATCATGCCTTTCCCCAACTTGATCACAACATTTGTGAGCAGAACGCCACCAAGTTTCGGCTGGTATACTATGCAGCAACAGTAAACAAAACTCTCTAATTCAGAACACAAGCAAGAAATGAAAAGGAGACAAAGAATAAGAAAGTTTTTTTCTGAAGGCTCAAAATAAATATCCCCAGTTCTGTGCTCTGAAGATTACTCACTTTACTGATAAGAGTCTGTCAGATTCTCACACAGATCTTACTAAAAGTGCATGTAAAATAAGAGGAATTAGAAACATACTATATAATATTTTCTATCTTCAACCTAAGCACGTCTCTCTTTAGAATGCCTTTTCTCCTCTCTGATGAAATCTCCATGAGCCCTTGAGGCTCAAATCAAACAGTACAGCAGCTTTCCTCATCTCACAAAATGAACTGTTTGCTTCTATAAAATGTCTGTCCAGCCCTTCTAATACAATTTTCTATTCTAAAGCATATATTGTACTGTAATTACTTGTCCACATGTCTCTTTCCTTCCCTAAACTGTGAGACCTTAGAGGATAGGGCCTATTTCTTTTTTAACCTTTGTGTTCCCAACTCCAAACCCACGGCAGGTAAAGTGCAGAAAATCAGTAAGGAGAAAATGGACTGTTATTTAAATTTAAAAAAAAAATTTTAAACATACACACAGATACACAAAAAGTAACATCCAGTGAACAGACAGAAAAAGGCAAGTCTAGTAGTTAAGCTAGAGCTTGGTAGTGAGGGGTCTATGGTTTACAGTGATTTAGTGGCGAGACAAACAGATCATTATCTTAAATGATCTCATGGACACCGAGTGAATTTTAGCCCAAGTCAGTTTAGTAAATAAGGAAATACTATGCATTTTTAAAGTATCTTCTCCTAAATGACTAATGTTAAATTTTGAGGTGCTCAAAGGAATAAAAACCAGAACCAGAAAAATTAGATACACGAGACCTCATGTGCTGAATGTTTTGTACAGCCACTCTTTTACAGTAATACGACTTTCCTTATATTATTTTTGCCCACTCCCACCCCTTACCCCGGCCACCTATCCTTAATGTCCGTTTGGTTACATTTCAGAACTCCGAAGTACTTTCCTCCCAGTTGACCCAAACTGCTACCGTATCTGTTTGGGACGTAGCACAGAGGCACTGAGAAACAACCATAGTACTGTCTGTCCAACCCTCTCCAACAGGCCAATGTTTTTTTTCCTTTTGTTTGTAATTTAGTTTGGTTTATTTTAATAAGCTCTTCAAGCACCTTCTGCAAGCTTGAGCAAAGACATTCATGAATTTATTTCTTTTAAACCACACTAATGTATTATTTACCTTTTTTATTAATTGAAGTACAGCTGACTTACGTTTCCACCACCAACACTGGTTTAAAAAAAAAAGCAGTACAATACTCATAAAATGACAAGCACAAGGAGGATATCCCTTAGTACATCTGTAAGACATTTCAGAAAAGTTTTGCAAAAAACCAAAAATCAGAAAACGGGATTTCTGAGTCATTTAAATTCCGGTCCCCTCAAAACTGCCCTGATTTGTTAATTAAAAAGGCCTACGTACAGTCCCACTTTTCTTCCCATTGTTGACATCTCTCATGTGTCTCCTAAGCTGCCACACTCCAAAAAACCCCTGGAAACTATTGCCTCCATAATGTTACTCCAAAGAAGTATTTGATATAAAAGCTTTCTATTTAGCCAAGGGTGCTATGAAATGAATGTCTCGATCTCAGCCCCCCTCCTGTTCCTAAAACAGAAATCTACTACTTCCTAGGAGGAAAAAAGTCCTCAAACTCTCTGACTGTAAGCGTTCTCATAGGCGGGCATTACCTCTGTGCTTGCACCTCTCACGGCATTACTTTTATGAATCTCCTTGTGATGCGTTTGTAGAAAGCATGTCCAGGCCCCAACTTACAGAGACTTCGGAAGGGGCAATGCCAAGGAAACAGCCTAAGATGCTACTATCTCAAGCAGTAGGTTCTCAACGGTTATGCTCTTCTTTAGCCCCAAATCCATTAACATATTTAACAATTTAATTTCTTAGCACTTCTGGAGAAACTGAAGTCTAAAAACTGAAAAGGCTGGTTGCACAACAATGTGAATGCACTTAACATTACTGAACTGTATACTTAAAAATGGGTAAGATGGTAAATTTTATATGAATTTTATCACAATTAAATTTTTTAATTAAAAAAAATAAACACTTTTTAAAAAGCCAACATCTAAAGAACCACAAAACCAACCAACAAGAACTAGGGGAATTACTGAGTATTAACAGAGACTACAGAACCAAAGGCAACGGAGGAGCTTGATCAGATCCTGGTTTGAAACCCACAGCTGTTAACAGTTTGGAGGTAACAGGGAAAATTGAAAGAAGACAGTTGATACTTGATGATATGTTTTCTTAGGTTTAAAACAAAGTTTTATTAGGTTTAATAGTTGTATTGTATGCTATTACCTAAGTAATGCCTTTATTTTACAGCGACGTGCTTTATGAATAAAGGGTCATCTGTACCTTACTTCCAAATAGTTCACGCCACACACACACATACATACACACACAAACACACACACACAGAGCGGGGAAACAGGGAGAAAGAAAAAGCACACACAACACTGAAATAGCTGTTATTTAACCACTTGTTCTACTACGTTATGGAAGTATCACAGGAGCTAAGAAAAAGAGAGACATATGACACTGCCCATCCCAAAGCCCCGCCCTGCCTTTCCACTGGGGTTGTATACCGTTTCTACTACTTAATATATAATTGGTTGATGAAAGAATCTGAACAGATGACAGACAGATCACGTTCTGACTTATTCTGCAAATAAAATGACCCCACAAAGTAAAAAAATTACTGTTTAAATAGAGATTTGGGAAGAAAGTTGAGAATACTTTTCCAGGTCTTGTCACAAGTATATATTAATGTGTGGCCTGTAGGGGCTTCGTTCTTTTGATAGTTGTAGAATTTCATTACTTACCTATTGAGACATCAACCCGTCAAGTGATGCTTTCATTCTCTTTTTGATCACTTCTTCAATGGAAGTATTTAAGTGCCAACCCTACACTTTGCATTTGGTTTTGTTTTATTACCTTTCCAGAACTACTGAATTTCCCCAAGGTTTTCTTTACCTTTTTTCTCCTCTTTCCACTATAAACTGAGATTATTAATTCCTCTTCCCATTACAGTGTCAAAATATTCTGCAGGGGAAAAGTTAATAAGTCTAGGTGCAGAAAATGTTCAGTTTTACTGAGGCAACAACACCAAAAATGTAAGTCTTTATTGTTTCTGATTCAAAGGTAAGTGGACTTCCTTCTTGTTCTACAGAAAATTTTTTTGTAAAATCTGTAATCAATGTAATAAGCAACTGACTAATAATCTCTGGATATTGTTGGATTCCATCTCTCTTTTTGTTTTGATTGTACACTTTGCTGTTAACTGAGATCAATAATATAAACCCCCAGCAAACTGAGTTTTATATCAAAGAACTGCTTCTTAAATTTTAGACTAACTCATTAGTTTTCTCTAGGCAAATCAAAGAGCATGAGCTTGCGTGGTCAACACATGTTCACAGCAGGCCAGGAAGAACAGACTGACAGGTACAAAGGCTCATGCAAAGAGTAGAAATGGGGGAAACAGCTTTGTGGCAGACCCATCTAGTAAGCGTCTGGGAATGTCATTCTGTAGTGAGTGGGGGGACTTTTATTATTATAAAAGGGATATTTTGGAAAGATCAGTCTATTGACTTACAGTACAGAAGGAGAATTGAAGTCAGCCCAAACTACGGTTTAAAAAGGAAAGACTTTAAGCTGCTCTGTATACTATTTGGGAGGAGAGGGAAAATGAATGAAAAAATACATATATGTGGCCTTCCCTGGTGGCACAGTGGTTAAGAATCCGCCTGCCAATGCAGGAGACACGGGTTCGAGCCCTGGTCCGGGAAGATCCCACACGCCGCGGAGCAACTAACCCCATGCGCCACAACTACTGAGCCTGTGCTCTAGAGCCCGCGAGCCACAACTACTGAGCCCACGTGCCACAGCTACTGAATCCCGAGTGCCTACAGCCCGTGCTCCGCAACAAGAGAAGCCACCACAGTGAGAAGCCCGCGCACCTCAATGAAGACCCAATGCAGCCAAAGATAAATAAATAAAACAAATTTATTTTAAAAAATACATATATGTGTATACATATACACACACAGAGACATATAGACTCCATCCTTACTATTTCCCCCAATTTTAGCAAACCCATAAGAAAACAGGTACCATTCCCTGTTGTACCTGTATCACTCAGACAATAAGCCAGTGCATATAATCATTTTAAGCACATTTATAGAACACAACAGAAATTTTAATGCCAGATTTGTCAGAGCATTTTACTTGATGGTTTTTCTCCTTGATGTTAAACTCTAAACAATGTGTATCAAAACTTGTAATGTGTTTTACTAACATGTTATGGCCCTCCGTTTATTCATTTAAACCTTCCCCAAAAAGTCTGTGTAAGTTGCCTATTCCACTTAAAGTAACAAGTACTGTAAGTTGACTACTTGGTTTGATCAAGCTGATAAACTAATATAATAGTCCATCCTTAAAAATCTTTCAAGCTGCAAGGGCATGTATTTGCTACTCTGGATTTACTCTATATATACCTTCATTAATTTACAGATTTCAAGCAAGTCTACTCTTCTGCATTGATATTTTCCATCTGCGTGGTCCTAACCTCTTTAGCCTGGACTCAATGCAGCAACTCCTCTATGGGCCGCCCCCAGATTCTTTCTGAATGCCTTTCCTTTTCTTTTTCCTCATTATACACTCAATCCCTTTCTCCAAGAGAGTAAACATCTATGAACCGTTGAGGCAAGCCCAGAAAACCTGGGATGAGGCTGCTAGAGACACCTGAACCTCACTGGGAAATTTCTTGAGTAGGGAATGAAGAGGGCCTCCATAACGAGGAAACCCCTCTCTATCCCTTGGTGCAAAGGCACTGGCTTCCCTCACTCATCTGAGGGCCAGGCCAGGTGAAGGCAAGGAGCTCAGCCTCTGAAAATCACAAGCCCCAGAAGGCCTTCCCTTGTCCTACCTGCCACTGGGTGGAGTAGTCCCCTCACTTCTCACCTGAAAAGGGGAAGAGAATCCCCCATTTGCTCAGTCTGGTAATACAGAGCACTGGGGTGGAAGGGCTGCGGGGCTCCGTGGTGCCTGAAGGGAGCGGGCCATCAGCACCACCGACCTGGTCCAGAATTAAGGATGCAGCTCATCAGGAGACTCTACACATGGGAGCCAGCCAGCTCCTGGTGCGAGAGCAGGATGCAGACAACTACCATGAAGGAGAGCTTCTGGGGCCTCAATGTCCTGGGACCAGCTCCACCTACCACAGGCTCTCCCTTCTCTCCCCACCACAGGGTCCGGGCCTGCCTCCAGTAAGCACGAGAAGAGGCAGGGAGCAGCCGAGGCCCTCTCCTCCAGGGGTCCCAGCTGGCCCCACGGCCTGCACTGCACACAGGGCCAGGCCATATGTGCCCAATGCAGCTCCATCCTGCCCCAGCCTTCACTCACCTCGAGCCAGCAAATCTGGGCTTCCCTCGGTCTCCTGACTCTCTTTTCTCCTGAATGCTTTTTCTCAAAGTGAGATATTTACTATCACGATGAGGTCATCAATGATTAAGAGAATGCTGTTGTTACGATGTGAGTGCCCTTTACCCAGAGAAGGCAAACGCTCCAGTTTTGTTTTCTAACGTCCTTCAATGTCCAGGCATTCTGTTGACTTTTGTCGCTGTCAGTTGTCACTGTCAATATGTTCAGGACACAGTGAATATCGTGTCATTTTCTTGTGTTATACTTAACAGCTTAAAGCCTTTAATTTATTAAAATTCTTAACTGTACACACCTCTTGTTTAAAATACAAGGTAGTACAGCATAAATAGATCTTTATATAACTTCCAGTCCCATCACTAGATTTTACTTATACTTACTATCTGTTTATTTAGAAAAGACTCTGGTGGTACTAGAATACAATAAAATGACATTTATTAATGCAATAAATATTTCTATACCACACTTTTACAGAAAAATCTTAAGGAATCAAGATATTCATACATCTTACTTAAAACAGCAATAAGAACACTACACAAGTCTCAAAACAGAAATACAGAAATTGAAAACACAATACACTACCAGAAACTCCAAAGAGGTGGGCATTCCTAAGGCTTTAGGAATTGGTTAAAATTTCAGCCATCTTAAATCACCTTAATATTTCCAACTTATAACCATTTTGACCACTTAAATCTAATGAACACTTTCAAAACATCTAACATGATAGAGTCTGTAACAATATCCTTAAACAGGGAAGAAAGAGAATACAGCAAAGCTAGGGAACGTAATCCTCAATACTATTAGACAACAGAGGCTCAGTACCCCGGGTCGGCTGGACCACAACCTTGTGCAGCAACTAACTTCGAACAACAAATCAGCCAGTTACTGCGCCAGCCTGTTACGTGATCTGTCCTCAACCTAACGGTTTCCTTAACAAACAGCCAGCTTCTTCACCAAGTGCTGTGAGCAGAGCAAATCTGTTAGATAAAGAGGGAAACTGCAGATCATGATCAGACTCGAAATACTTAACGAAAAACTAATGATAGCAACACACTCCCCATAATCTTGATTGTGTTCCTTCCCTGCCACCCATCTTCCATCTTCAACTTTGGGGGGCGGGAAACAACCCAGCAACAACAACCGAGAAAGCCAGGGAAGAAGGATAAATGGAGGCAGAGAAAAGTCTACAAAGATTTATACCCAACTGAGGCAGTCCAAAGTTGTGCTATTATTTATCACTCCATCCTCACTTCGAAGGCCCGGTCTCCGAGCACAGCACACCAGACCCGATGTCCACAACAGGCCGCAGGCACAAGGTGGCAGGTACAGGACACAGAATCGCCTCCAGGACCCACAGGCCCCCACTGCCCAGCTCTCTAACTACCACAACCAGCTTCTGTAATGTCAAGAAATGCTGTTATGTTAAATTGGTAGAAATTCATACACTTCTGACATTGAGATTTTTTTAGTCAGGAACTTCCATATCCCCTATTTAGGAATCAAAAATACCTGTGAAAGAATTCACCACCTATGTTCCAACAATAACCAGAGGTGATTACCTAACAAACATATTTATGAAAAAAAATCTATTTTTAAATATATGTATACAAGCACATTAAAAATGTATGTTTAAAAATATGTTTTCCAAGTAACTAAATTTTCCATTTAGTTTGACTCTAGAAATGACTCAAGTAAAGCTATAGGTTCCTCTAAAATATGCAATTCAATGTTCAATTTACATTTTGACAATAACTGAAAAGCCTTTCATTATTAAGCATATTAACAAGAGAATTAGAAATGTTAAGCTAAATTAATATTAAATATTCCTACAAATGCTACTGTACCACCGAAGGTAAGGAAAGTCACTTCATCTTTGATTCCTGAGCTGATTTTATAAGTGGGAGCCATCTGCCAGAAAAGACCATCCTCATTAGATGGGTGCTTCCAGGGACAGAAATCAGGCAGCAACAACAGCAGCTCCCAGAACCCCCTCACACCCCGCAAGCCTTGGAAGATGTGGGGTCACATTTCCTGTGGACCCACTAAATGAATAATAGAAAATACCATGCCTTATATTTTCATCTCTGACAACAGGGCTTCAGACCCAGCAGCTGGAACACTAAAAGCAGTGCATTGCTGATCCCCACACGTGCACAGGTGAAAGAGTTCCCTGAAAGCTCTCCCCGCTCCCTGCAAACAATTGAGCAGACAGAAGAATTCCACAAATAGCAGAGCAGAAGTCAGATGACTGAATATATTACCAGCCTCCTTTGGGGACTACAATATCTCAACACTGAGTCACCCATGCTACACGGGTTGCAAAAAACCCTGCAAAACATACATCACACAATTACCACCTAACGGTTAAACATGCTAGAATTAAATATACATTAAAGGAACAAGAAGCCGAATGTCTATACCAGTGCTTCATTGGTCCTAAACCTCTATCTAGAGGGCTGTCTCCATCTCTTTTCTACCTCTCACCCACAATGGAGTTTTCTCAAGCTTATTTTCTGAGCTTCTGATTGTGAGAAACAATAGGCAACTTGAATGTGCTTTTTCAAAATACACTCCTACCCCTTTTTCCTTTCCCTTTCCCTAGTGGAGAATGATGGATCTGTGTTATCTCCGCAAAGCACTGGATGGGACACATCCACATGAGGCTGCGAGGAAGTGCGGCCGACCGACCATCTAACAAGAACACAAGTTAAGAGGGCAGGGCTAAGGGGCAACGTTGGCCTGGATGCAAATTACTCTCCAGCACTCGGGCTGTGTGACCTTTGGCAAGTTATGTGACAGCTCTGCGCCCCCACTTCCTGAACTGTGAAAGAGGAATGACAACAAGAGCGCCTCCCTCACTGTCTTACAGTGAGAACCAGACAGGAGTATATAGCAAGGGCACCTTATTAGCAGGGCCCCAGGTTTTGAGTGGGCACTCAGTAAAGGTTACCTGTTTTGACTTCATCCATTACCATTCTTACTTTTTGAAAATTAAAAGACAAGAAAGAATCCTGCAATTTAGGAACTGTTAAATTCTGGGCCGATGACTAAAAAATCTGGAGACTGCTTATAGATCTTAAGATAAGTATCGACTGTCCAGGTACAGGCTTGCCCCAAGGCAAGGGTTTGGGAGACACAGGCGTACAGAATTTGCAGGACTGGATCTATTCAAACCTATTCATCCTTTTTACAAACCAAACAACCAGACTGAGAGCCTTCTAACGACCTGCAAACATATGTTTTATCAGATTCCAACCAGGAAGACGTTCTCAGACTCACCATTCCCTCTGATATTTATGATTTGTTTCCCCACCCATTGGTCAAGGTTAATTTTTTCCCTGAAGTTTTGCTCAGAGGCACAACTTAATCCCCTTTGGTCTTCATCTCCTCCTGTAAAATGAAGGTAACCTCTACTTCACGGGATTGTGGCAAGAAGGAAGGAATGGAGCACACCTCAAAAAGCCCCTAATAGGCTGTTGGCACTCAGTGACAGCTGCTCTTATCATTTCAGTTGTTCTATTGCTGCTCTCCCAATACAGACATTTTAGTCAAGAGCCAGAATGAGTTACGTCTAGAAAAACTGACAACCACAGTAGAATACCTGTGAAAGGCTGTGCAAGGGAGTTTTCCATCCTTTAGAAACCTACAGTGGTAAGGCCCAGGGTACGTTAGCCTTAAAGGCAGCAACAAGGCACAGACAATCCACAGAAATCAGAGGTCACTGACTGCCTGTCACCTTCATCCAACTATACGTTGCCACCTGGACCACACATAACATGATTTCAGGGGAAATAAAAACAAAACTAATGATAAATATTCATACCTTCATTAAACGAAATCTATTTAATAATAAGCTAATCAGTCAAGGGAACATTTAACAACCTTTTTGTTATAAACATTACAATCCTATTTTCAGGGGGGGAAAAAACCCAAACCCAAATCAAAGCAGAATTATCTAGCTTATGTAATTAAAATTAACACATTAAAAGAAAAGACCTTTAGTATGAAAGCAAACTGAAAATTAAGGTGAACACATCCCTTTCCACCCTTCCCCCACCAAAACAAATCATCACCCACTGTGTGTTCCCCCTTTAATCACAGGTTTGCAATGGATGGTTTATACTATAAAAGGAAACTGCCAAAGCTGAGACACTCAAAACTCAACAAATAACTGAACAAACAAATGAAACAATGGTTAAATGAGGCAAGGATGCAAAAACAGGATCTAAAAAGCCCAAAATGAGAGTTAACCTGGCCATGAGGAACTCCATCAGGAACTCTTAACAGTTCACAATTGGCTGCCTAAAAAAAACATAAATTCTGACAGGATTAACATGCTAACTTCAATTCTCCATGCACCTACCAACTGACACCCAAAGTAAAAACTGTTCTTTCTTTCAGATCCTTTAAGTATTAATAACTATTTAATTACTGCTAATAATGTCTACCTATAAGTAGCTCTCATCTCTTACTTTCTTAAAATTAAGATTCTATGTCCAAAAGCCTCAAAAGCAGGTAAGTCAAACACTGCCATAGGTTCCCTGCTTATTTAATTCTTCTCTAGAAATTTCCAACTAGAGAAACAACTGAAAAGTGTCCTAGAGTCAATGTTTCCACAATTGCTTTATATCATCATAGCCACTGGAAGCCAGAAATGTGGTCACTGATGAACATTTCATAGGATAAACACATAAAATCTTTACCCTAACAGCCAAGAGTATTATGATTTAACTGCAGACCATGTAGTCGTTTAATTTCAGATACCTTCATAGCACAACCTTTAAGATTTCCACTTTTTCATAATCACCCTCGCCTCAGTTTTGTAACAGCTAGGAAAACTACATACGTTTCTAAAATATCCACAAAAGTCACATTCTCACCTCTGTTTCAAAATTAGTATCTAGAATCCATAAAGTATGTGTTTTCTTTATACTGTCTGAATTGAGGGCCTGTGACACTAAAACCATATTGTACGGCTTTTCCAGACATTACTTTCAACAGACTTTAAAGAGTAATATGACATAATATTCTTTCTACAGTTAACAATTCATAAACCCTTCTACAAGCCTGTAAAAAACAAAAAAGGAAATAAACACAAATGCCAAAAGCTTTTTTGTTTAGAAAACAAGGCATAGAGGTAAAATTAGCCTGCAATACGAAAGTGTATAAAAAAACTGAGTAAGGGGGGGGTTGTTCTGTTTCCCTTAGTTTTCGTTATTAGTATGTAAACATAGTCTGATTATTTCATAGGGGGAGAGATCCTGATTCGCTGCTCATTTTATGATTTACTGAAATAAAAGACCAACACCTTAAAGCAACTGACTTATTTTCTCCCTCCTATTCTCTTAATTTAAAATTGATAGAGCATGTAATAACATAAATTGCCAAACAAAACTATAAACACAAAACATTGAAAAGCTAACAATTTCTTAAATAGCAGTTTTGCTATAAAAATAGTGAAGCATTAATTATGCATTTAAATAATTTCAATCATGACATAATAATGGTCAAAATATCAAATAAGGACACACTGTGCATTTCAGAAAACTAATCTTCTAGAAAAATTGTTTAAAGAGCCCCCCTTTGTTTTGGTACCCAACATCCTAATGACTGCTTAAAAGCATCCCTTTTAAACTCAATTCAATACAAACAATTTTTCCTAAGAAATCCAAGCTGTCAACTTATGGGTCACATTTCAACCTGATGTGATTTGAAACAGCTAAGGTACTGAATCCTTAAATATAGGGTGTGTAACGAAAGCACTGTTCATAGGTCCTTGCTTCTGAGGCTTGCAAAGCTTTAATAAGATACAACTAAAGATAAAGCCAACCAAGGAGCACTGCCCCTTTATGTGCTCACACAGCAGCCCAAGTTCCCCTCTGATCTTCACATTTTAGGTTTCTAGTAAAACGCGCCTCTAACACTGAGCAAAGGTCATGTAAATTACATTTAACCAATGAAGGGTTAAAATCAGAGCTAAACTATCTAAAAAATATTAAATTCATAATTGGTAAGCTCTTTTCTAACCTCTGCTTCAGTATCCTGACATCTAAAACTCCTCTGTTAAGACTGAAATTCCCTGGAGGAAGAAGGCTCAGATCCAGTCTGAGAGCACACAATGGAATCACAGCTGACGATGCACATCTTTTTCTAGATGTCTCCATATGCTTGAGAGGTTTTTTTTCCCCCTAGCAGGCATTAGGGGACTTGCTACTCACTGCCACCAAGAATCTGAGAACATTCTCAAGGATTATTGTAAAGAAGGAGTAAAATAATGTGTTGCTCTTGAGCATACAAAAGACACGTTAGAGTGGCCTTCAGTAGCTAAATTAACTAATGACGGGGCGGTTTTGAATGTTGTCAAATTTTGAACGTTGTTTAATTTATAGTACTCCCTACTTCTAGCAGCTAAATGTTTATCTTCACAGTTTTTACTATTTTATCACTAAAATAACACCTCAAGGGCTAGAGCAAAATGCAATTAATTTTTGTCTATATGGACACTTACAATTATACTGGATGGGAATTCATGGTAAATACTGTTCCCTAAAACTATAGACCCCTCAATTCTTTCTTAGTAACCCAGTATTATTAAAAGCTCAAGAAACGAGTATACATAAGTATCATGCACATAAAATGCCTCAAAAAAACAAAACAAATCCCTCCCAAGATTAAATTCAGGGGATACTCATCACAAAATGAACAGATGTATTCTCACGCTAATATTATTCATTCTTTGAACTCCCAAAGATTCTACAAATTCCAGTTGGAAAAAGGAGCCTTGCTGCTGTCAATGTGCACTAACCTCCCCAACAAAGAACAGGAGCACGCACAAGCACACGCACACACGCACACACACACACACAGCATCGCAGCAGCAGCTGCTGTCTTTTTAAAACACTGCTATTCCTGCAGAGCAACCTGTGATCTTTACAGAGAACCGAAGACCTATCCTCCCTATTCTGAAAAGTCAAGAGTTGAGGAAGTCACTAGACTGTAGCCAACAAACAGTGTAAAATAACCAAAGATGTCTCCTAACCTTGCAAAAACCAAAAAAGTACCCACACACTGTACCATTCAGTTGTGTTTAAGCAAACTAAAATAATTTATTTTGAAGAATCTTTTGTGTGGGAGTAATCTGACAAACTACATTTTACTCTCTTTCTGTAGACAAATATTCTTTGACCAGCTTGTTCCTTAAATACCAACGCTTTAGGTTTCAAACAGTGATGCTTTGGTTCCTAACTTCATTTTGTTTACTTAAGAAAGAGCAAAAAAACAGAAAACATAAAATGCATACCATAAACCACAACTTTTTTTTTAAATGTCATCCCAAACACCGAACTTCCAAGTGTACTTTGGAAACTGGCGCTCTAGTTAATCAGGGAACCAGTAAAGCCATTACAAACAATGATGCTTTACACTCCCAATAATCAACTGACGTGAGTTTTTCCCGATGCCTTCGTTTTCAGAGAACCCTTTCAAATTTCATTGTCCCCACGCTGGAGTAGCTGAGTGAAACTGAGATAGAGATAAACAGATAACTCCTATGATCCTCAGCACGTAAACCGAGCGCTGAGGTCCAGAACGCGATCACTACAATATATGCCATTTTAGAAACGGGCCTCGGACAGTTACTGCCACATCTTAAGTGCCTTTTAGACTTCGTCGTGTCTAAGACAACGTCTCTGGTGGTACCAGAGATACACAATATCTCGTGCAAACTACGTTGCCTCCCCCGGTCAGAGCCCCCGTAAGTGACGCTACCCCACAGATCTAGGAGCGGGTGACCAGGGATGTGCAAGAGTGGAGAGCTCTTGGCGTCTCCATGCCTCCCCCGCCCCGCGCGCAACTCCTCTCTAACTGGTCCGGAAGAAGCCCCGCCCCCTCCCTTCCTCCAGCCCCCGCGATTGGCTTATCGACACCCGGCAGGTCAGTTCCCTGCCTTCGATTGGCTCACTGTCCCATCACTCACACGCAGCGAGATTCGGGTCGGTGGGAGGGGAAGGCGTTGGAGGAGGTGGAGTGGGAGTGGGATTAGAGGACGAGGTGGCGGAGGAGGGCGTTCAGGCTCCCCGGTTTAGGAAAGTTTCCCCTACCAGTGACAGACCCGGACGGCGCTAGGCCCGGTCCACCTCCGGGCCGGTGCAGGGCGCTCGGATCCCCGATTCCCGCCCCTCGGTCCCGCAGGCCCCGGAAACCACTAGGGGGAGGGGGAAGAGGGAGGGACCAGTTAACCAGGGACCGACCCACCCCCGATCTCGGAAGAGGCGCCTCCGGGACTCCCCGGAGGGGCGGGGGGGCGGGGAGCTCCTGCGCGCAGCGAAGACCCTGACCCCCTCCCCCAGCAGCCCCCGGAGGCCCGAGAAAGAAGTGTCCCCGGGCCCGGGGCGTGACCGTCGTGAGCCGGCCGGGAGGGCCCCTCCCGCTTCCCGCCTGGGGGCCCTGAGGGCCTGTCCCTTCAGGGGCGGGGAGATGGGGGAGAGAAAAGGGGGCGCTGGCGAGCCAACCCGGAACCTCCCGGACCGCCTCCCGCCCCCAGCCCCGGCCCCTGCGCGCCTCCTGCACACACGCCCGCACCCAGAAAGTTAAGTCAGGGGCGAGCCGGGCTCGGCGCCGCCGCGGTCCGGCCCCCGGCTCCCCGCCCCCACCGCGGCCCGGCCTGCTCGGCCCGAGCGCGCCGCCCGCCCCGCCCGCCCCAGCTCCTTCCCGTCCGCCCGCGGCGCCCGGCGCCCCTCGCCCCCAACCCCCGGCGCTGACACGGGCCCGGCCCGGCTGCCGGGCCGCGGATCCCCTCCTCCCGGCGTCTCACCCAGCTGGCCGCCCCTGACACGGCGCTTCACCTTCACACACCCCCGAGCACTTCCCAAGTCCTGCCTCCCCTCGCCCGGCTCCCACCCTGCGCAGCAGTCGCTCCGCGTTTCCATGAAAGAATGCACCTTCGGCTTCACCTTTCCGTCCCTGCCTCGCGTCCCCCGAGGGCGCAGGAGACGCGCTCCTCGCCGACCCGCACCGGGCAGGGCGGCGGGCGTCTCGCTCCTCGGGCGGGGGCCGCGCCCGCGCCCCCGGCCTCCCCGCCGCGCCTCGGCTCTCACCTCTCGCCGGCGCCGCGGGCTGCAGCCTCCGCCCGCCTCGCGCTCCGGGACTCGTCTCCCGAGCTCTGGCAAAGCGCTGGAGCGCCTCCTTTCTCTCCCAGGGACTCCGCGTCTCCCTGCCGCTTCCCGCCCTCCCCACCCCCCAAGCCCCAACTCCCCAGCCTCGCGGCGCCTCCGGGATGCAACTCGCGTTTTCCGCGCACCGGGGCAGCGGTCGCCGCACACAAAACAGCCCTCTCGGCGGCGCGCGGCTCTGCCCGGCTCGGCGCAGGAAGGGCAGACGCGGCCGGGGGTGGGAAGGCGGCGCCCCCCGCCCGCCGCCCGCCTCCCGCCCGCCCTCGCGGCCCCCAGGGAAGGCGCGGTTACCGGCTCGGGTCGGTCACGCCGTCAGGTGCCGGCTGCCGTCGGCGCTGACCTTCGCCGCCGAAGCTGTGGCTGAGGCTGCGGCCGCCATGTTCCCGTGTTAATAACTGCTGCCTGGTTGTTTATTTCAATGGAGATCCTCCCCCAACTCCCTCCTCCTCCTCCTCCTCCTCCGCGTCTCCGCACTTGCCGAGAGAGACACAGACCGCGCAGAGCTCGCGATTAGGGGAGGGGGCTCGGGAGCCAGGCAGTCCCTCCCCCCTCCTCCCTGGCCGTGGCCGCAGCCAAGTCCTGTCACTGGGGAAAGGACGGAGCGGAAACTTGCGTCCCGCGCCCCCGGGGAGGGGGCAAAGGTGGACGGAGGGTTCTCCGGGGAGCAGACCCTGGCCGCGGGGTCCGCAGCATCTCCGTCGGCGGAGTCCTCTAAGAAGGCGACCTGGGGAGAGGTGAAGAGTGAGGAGAGAAAGGAGAGGGGACAAAATGGGTGACTGTGGTAGAGGGAGGGTGACCTATGGGTGACTGGAAGTGAAGGGAGAGTAAACAGATGACTCCATGGGAGGGCAAAGGGCAGTGCCAAAAAGAACGAGTGGATGGGACAGGCCGGGGCTGCAGAGTGGAGGCAGTGGGATCTTGGGGCTGCAGACGGCGGGGCAGATGCCCCCGCACGAAGATCGGAGAGAGCCCAGTGCCAGGTTCGCCCCGGGAGGAACCTCCTGCCCGCACTCCGCCCGGGCCCCTCGGCCAGCAGCCTGCACCCCTAGGGCGCACCTCGCACGCCCGCGTCTGCTGCTGCGCCCTGGAGGCGCCCGTCGTCCATCAATTCAACCTCGGCCCCTAAGACGATAGGCTTCTCCAGTTGCAGCCGCATCTGAAGAGGGGATGGAGTGGCGCGACCGTGCGAGGCGAGCTTAAAAGGGTGCCACCCAGCAATTGCATGATAAAGCAAAAGGACACACAGTGTAATAAAGCCTGACCTGGTTGAGCATTCTTGTCACGACATGAGTCACAAAAGTTTTTTAGTGGAAAGTCCACTTTCTAGACAGAAAGTGATGTTGGGGGATGCAGGAGAGTTGCACTGAAAATTAGAAGAGAAGCCTCATAAAGGTTACTTGGATCAGTTTTATGCTTTGGAAAAGCAAGTTCTTCACAACCCAGATACATTTCGTCCGAAGAAATCAGCAACATTTGTCCAACAAATTTCCCTATTTTTGGTCTTAAAATGAGAAAGGTCACTTGCCATAGACAATAAAAGTGTTTACTGAACACTTACTATGTGTCTGGCACTGTGCTAAGTGATTTATACATTTTGATTATTAAGCCTTACAAAGTAATTACCATTTTTAGCCTTCACAAAAAAATGAAGCTTAAAGAAGTAAAGTAATTTGCCTAGGGTCATACAGCTGGGAAGCTGGAGAAGATTTGAGCCCAGTTCTGGCAGACTCCAGAGCCCACACTTTTAATGGTGTCTTCAACATCAAGTTTGTGGGAGTAACACCAATTTTCTTTCGGGAAAGAAAAAAAAAAACGTGTGTATGCGTGACTATGGATAGAAAATGTCTGGAAGGCTATAACAAATTGTTAGCACTGGGGAGTATGAGTGGGTGTGTAATGGAGTAGTACTTCCACTTTTATTTTGTACACTATAGTGTTTAAAATGTTTGCATTCACCATGTATTAATTTAATAAATTTTTGTAGATTATTTTAATTACATGGCATAACAGAATAAGGTTTCCTGAAAACCCGAAGCTCTCCAAAAAACTGGGGAAGAAATGGGAAATGGAGGGTTTTTTAATGACCTGTTTTCTTCCCCAAATCCTCATCCATAGTATTCCTACAATGAGGTAGTAGTCGCCTGAGGTCTGTCACATTGCTGGACTCCAATTTCCTTTCCTGTCATCACCCCCAACTCTGAGTTGTGATAAAGAAAAGACTCTCCTTCTGGCTTTCTACTCCTCTTTTGGCAGAAGTCCAGAGTTCATCAATACTCTGCAACAGTAGATTTCACACCTTCAAAAACCACCCATGATATCTGTGCAAATTAATGACTCCCATTGCATTTCCATGTTACTCAATAAAACTTACTCAAGATACATGACTGTGTCTATAAAAATAAAACAAACAAAAAAATCTGACAGCTTAGCATAATGAGTTGCCTCCAGCTGCTAATCGGTTGCCTCAGGCCTTGAGGAATCCTATAACTTCTGCTCTCTTCTACAGCCTCTGGTCTCCCTCAACACTTCATGTTGTAGTTATAACAATATTCTGTCTTGCACTGGAGTTGTTTATATATTGTCTTTCTCTTTCACTAGATCGTAAGCTATTCAGGGCCCGGAACCATGTCTTGTTCTTGTTTTTACATGCTATAGCTCCTAACAAGATCTCATATAATGTTTGCTGTTGATGTGAATCTGTAAAATGTAAACAACAGTATCCAATCGGTCTTCATGTCCGTTTCCCCAACTCACCCTCCAATACCTTGCTCTTAAAACGTATTTATAAAAAATGTTTTCAGTATTTGGAAGGAATTTAGATTTCTGTAAGACCTCAGAATAATTGTTTAGGAAAACCAGCCGTAAGTATTGGTGAATTATCATGTGACAATGTAACATGAAAAGGAAGAAAAGTAAATAAGTTGGCTTAATTATTCAGTCAAAGAAAAAATAAACAAAAGCAAAGATATAGGAACTGGATATATTACCAACAGAGAACAACCCAATAAGGAAAAAATGTGGGTACAAATCGTAAAGGGGAAGGAAATTACTGAAATTTAGTAGAAGCAGAAACAACACACCATGGATGGATGAGGCAAGTAGACAAAAACCAAAAAGAAATGTCAGCCAAATCACAAATGCAACTTAAAGTAGTAAAGAAAATAATTTATATAGTTAATAACACACCTAAGAAAATCAGGACAATGTGAATACTATAGGACAAGAAATTCTATTTTGTCTGCCTTCTCTTCCTCATTCAACTTCAAGTTACTTTCTTCATATATAAACTATATAAAAATGGAAGATTCAATATGTTTTTTATTATTACTACTAGCATGCTTCATGATATAATGAGAGGTAACACAGTGTGGTACGAAGAGCTAGAAAAGATAGGCAAACATATGAACTGCGCTTTGCTACTTAATATGTGACTAAATATCTCAGTTTGCTCATCTGTATAATTGTTGCAAGACTCAAACAAAATGGTATAAATAAATGTGCTTTGTTAACTCTTAAGTTCTTTATACTAATGGAATATTATGTTGATTAGATCCACGCATAGCACAGTTATCTCTATTTCGGTGTTCAAGTTATAAAAACAAAAAAAATTATCGTTCATTCTATTAAGAATGTAATCACTGGATGGGGGGAATCAGTTAAGACATTTGTTTGACAATTTGATTATTGAAAAAAACAACTGTTTGACCAAATGTTTCATTCTTATTGTCTGCTCTCTCCAAATCCCTTAAATATTATAGCTACCATAAATGTGTCTGATACAGGTCAAGCGTACTACATATATTTTTATTTCTAATCAAAGTAGGCATTATATGTATTATTATTCTCATTTTACATATGAAAAAAATGAGGTTCAGAGAAGTTAATTTATGCAAGATCATAGAGCTGCCTTTGCAGCATGGCTAACAGACTGTGCTAAAATTCTTTTCTTCATCACTGAAAATCTCTACTACTCTAAGCAACACATTGTCTTCATCCTTATTTCCTTAGGACCTATAACAACTCCTAGAACACAATGCAAGCTCAATAAATGATTGTGAAATGAATAAATCAATGAATGAGGGGTTCCATTCAAACCACACTACACACTGTCACAAGATTAATATTCCCACTTGTATTTCTTTCCCACTTGAAAACTCTTAATAATCCTTAATTGCCTACAGAATGCAATTCAAATCCTTTACCTTATATTCAAGACCATCTTCAGTAGGACCCTAACTGCTTTTTCTAGCAGTAGCAGCAACAAAATACTTAATACACCCTCACTCATTCCCGGGTGTCCTGGAAACAGACTGACATGAGTTTCAATCTTGGCTCTTACTAACTGTGTGAACTTCAGCAAGTTATTTAGCCTCTCTGCAAATTCTATCCTGTGCAACAAGGTAAGAAAATGAAAAGGAAAGAAGTAAAACCATCTTTATTCATTGATGATGTGAGTGTATACATAAAAAATTCAAAAGAGCCTATAAACTATTAAAATGAATGTAAGATACAAGGTCAACAGTCAGAAATTGTATTTCTATATACTAGGAAGAAACAACTGGAAAATGACATTTTTTAAAATAAAAACATCAAATACTTAGGAATTTATTTAACCAAATTACTATTGGCATTTTTTTTTTAATGGAATAAAAGAGAAGTTCCTGAGCTTCCCTCGTGGCACAGTGGTTAAGAATCTGCCTGCCAATGCAGGGGACACAGGTTCGAGTCCTGGTCGGGCAAGATACCACATGCCGTGGAGCAACTAAGCCCGCGCACCACAACTACTGAGCCTGCGCTCTAGAGCCCGCAAGCCACAACTACTGAGCCCGTGTGCCACAACTACTGAGCCTGCGCGCCTAGAGCCCGTGCTCCACAACAAGAGAAGCCATGGCAATGAGAAGCCCACACACTGCAACGAAGAGTAGCCCCCACTCGCCGCAACTAGAGAAAGACTGCGCGCAGCAACGAAGACCCAATGCAGCCAAAAAAAATAAATAATAAATAAATTTTAAAAACAAAGTTTATAAAAAAAAAAAGAGAAGTTCCTCAATAAAATGAACTGTACGCACAAAAAGCCTATAACAAATGTCATACTCAATGGTGAAACATTTACACCTGCTCCTAGAGATTGGGAAAGAGAATTGGAAATAGAATGTCCACTGTTACCATCTGCATTCAATATTGTACAGTAGATTCTAGTCAATGCAATGAAGAAAAAAATGATATAACTATCACTAAGGAAGAAATAAAACTGTCATTATTTGCAGATGGCATGAACGTTTATGTAGAAAATCCAAAAGAAGCAACAAATGATTAGAATTAAATTTTAGAAGATCTCTGGAATGGAAGGTTAATATACAAAATACAGTTGTATTTTTATATATTAGAAACAGAAAATGAAAACTTGAAATGTAAATTGAAAAGCTTTTTGGCAAAATCCATTAAAGCTGAGCATTTCTGCTTTATGACCCAATAATTCCACTCCTAAGTATATACCCAATAGAATTCATTGACTGAAGAACGAATAAATTACAGTGTTTTTGCTCAATGGAATACTATATTGAAATTTAAATGAACACACTATAGCTCCATGCAATAAAGTGGATAAATCATATAAAAATAATCTTGAGTAAAAGGAGCTGGATGTAAAAGAATACTACTGTATAATGTCATTACATAAGATGGAAGATGGATAAGACTAATCTATAGTGATAGATACCTGGACGGTCGTTACCTTTTTTGGAGTAGGTGATGCCTGGGAGAGCACATGAGGGAGATTTGGAGATGTTGAGAATATCCTATTCCTAATCTGAGTGGAGGTTACTTGGACGTGTTCATATCATGAAACATTGTGTGCACAGCTCATTCAAGGTATAAACATGACCTGTGTACCTACCTATATACATTAGACTTCAATTAAAAAGGTGTTATTGTTGTATGCATTTACTGATGGTTCCCTAACTCAACTGCTAGTGCCTTAAAGACAGGGACCATATTTTAGATTTCTTAATATCCCACACAGATTTTAGCACTTCAACTTCCTAAAATGTTACTTTACTTAGCATAAGTAGGTACAGGCGCCAATAAAGTTTATTTAGTTTTAGTAAAAGTATAAATAATAGTAAAACAACATGCATATATACACATATATATACAAATATAATCAATTTAAAAAGTGTTGACAGGGGACTTGGTGGTCCAGCAGTTAAGAATCCGCCTTCCAATGCAGGGGACGCGGGTTTGATCCCTGGTCAGGGAACTAAGGTCGCATATGCTGCGGGGCAACTAAGCCCACTTGCTGCCACCACTGAGCCTGCGTGCTCTGGAGCCCAAGGGCCACAACTAGAGAGAAGCCCGCATGCCACAACGAATGGCTCGCGCGCTGCAACTAAAACCCGACACAGCCAAATAAATAAATAATTTTTTTTTAATTAATGTGTTTATAAAAAAAAAGTATTGACATGTTTCTACAATTCTCCTTTCTCTTATGTTTACCTTGACTAACTCGAAAATAAAGATGTCTATTAAAAATAGAAACTAATAAAAATTAAACGTACTCTAATAAGAGTTGGTCAGCTGTTGATCTCATCTCACTTAACATAAAGGTTCATGCAGGTAGGCTGAGAGGAGTCTTAGAATAAGAAGTAGGTTCTAGATCAGAATCTAAGCCCATAAACAGCGTGACTTAAGCACTTGGTTAGTTGGTTTGGTTGGTGGCATCTTTGTATTGTGGCGAAATATATATAACCTAAAAGTTGCCATTTTAACCTTCTTTTTTTTGCTGTACGCGGGCCTCTCACTGTTGTGGCCTCTCCCGTTGCGGAGCACGGGCTCCGGACGCGCAGGCCCAGCGGCCATGGCTCACGGGCCCAGCCGCTCCGCTGATCTTCCCGGACCAGGGCACAAACCCGTGTCCCCTGCGTCGGCAGGCGGACTTTCAACCACTGTGCCACCAGGGAAACCCATTTTAACCATTTTTAAGTGTACAATTCGGTGGCATTAAGTACATGCACATTGCTGTGCAACCACTATCCATCTCCAGAATGTTCTCATGAAAATGTTCTGGACGTGTTATCAAGGACTCAGTTTCCTACTTGAGGACTTTTTAAGATCCCATGCAGTTTGGAAATACTGTATCAGGGAGCTAAAGCTCACTCAGAGGAAAAAAGATGCCTTTGGTTAAAATGCAAGATTTTTATAAAATCCTGGGTATGAAGGGGAATGACTGTGTTCAATTTTAGCTAGGACAGAAAAAATATCTTCGTGAAAAAGAGTGCATCTGAATAACAGCTCTTCTTCCTTAGGAGAACCATCTTCTTGCTTCTTTTGAAATAGGCTTCTATAAATGTGGACCACTTGACAAATAGTCCTACTCACCACAGAGCCCTCATTCTAACAATATTTCTTGGGCTTTAAAATATAAAACTCTGTTTTTATTCAAAACATTTACAGGGTCAGTGTTATATTTTAATTAGTCTATTATTTATGAATGTCAGTTTTTGACATCCTTGATGAAATGCCTAGGTTCCTGGCTTGTTTTATTTTGTTTTTAGGTTTTCCCCAAGATGATTATGACGTTTCAGACACACAACTACCTGAAAGATTGCAGTTGTTCTCTTGCCTCATCCTCTTAACCCTTTTAGATGATTAATGTCCTAGTTCTTACACTGAGTGGCAGGCATGTGGATATTTATTGTTCTTTATATCTGTCATACATGTTAGAAATATTATTTTGTGTATATTCAGTATTTAATAAAAACAAAAAAATTCCTTCTATGATATAAATTTTACTTAAGCACATTCTTTTGTTACAAAATAAGAAAAGCTAGTACTTAGATCCTGTATTTCTTTTAGACTAAGTTTTAAAATAAACTACTAATACTGGATACTTTCTAATACACTCAATCCCTGATTTATACATGGCGAACGAACCACCTAAGACTGGCACGGTTTTTACTTGACTGGAACTCTCTTCTCTTTTTGCCTCTGCCTAGAGGTTTTCCAACTCATGTTTCCTCCTCCCTCTCTCTACTATGAGCTGCATAGACAGCTTTTTCTTTCCCCTGCGTACTAGTGGTTTCATTTACAACATCACCATTTCCTCGTATCTGAGCCCTCTGCCTCTCAAGAGTTTTGCTGTTTGTTTGAACCCCTGCTGCCATCCTTAAGATAAAACACCAAACACAGTTGAGTTTGAAGACTCTTCTGCACTGTAACCACATAACCCCAAGGTTCACCATTTGAATCTAGACACGCTTAACAGAGTCCCTTTCCAAATGCAGCAGATTAAGTTCTAGTTTTCCACAGAAACACACACATGATGGTTATGTTCTGTTACTACTATGGTGCTATTCTGGATTTCACAGGTTTTATCAGGGCAGCTCTGAGAATCTAAACCCCTTGCAAAACCTTGTTTCCATAGAAAAATATGTTCTGCCTCACAACCAATCAGTGAACAACTAAACTTTTGAAATAAATCCATGAGGACTGCCTGTACTTTTCGTCTGAGACTTCAAAGCCTTTCACAAAAACATCATTTTAAAAAAAAAGCCATTTTGCCATAGCTAATAGTTATTAAAGGACTTATGTCCACAACTAAGAAGTGTGTGCTAACAACCCTTGGACACGAAATGCTGGAGATAATGTACAAATTATTACCGGGGGTACTGGATATGCTTCTTTCCATTTATTAATTCAACACAAAGTTACTGAGTTCCTATTCTGTGCAAAGCATTATTCTCAGTACTGGAGACCAAGTACTGAACAAGACAGGGAACAGCCTTACCTTAATGGAATTTACAAGTGATGTGCCTCATACTGGCACTTAATAAATACCTGTTGAATGAATTATTGAATGTGGCTAAGAAAACCATTCGAATATGATAAATATTTGTTTTATAAAAATTAAGTGAAATCAGTGAATGGAGGGGTTGCAGAATGCAGAATGTAAATTAGACAGGAATTTGTTCCAGCAGTCAAGGTTAAAATATTTCCTTATTATAACAAAGCAATACTGGGTAGGAGTGTTGGGTGATCACAACCAGAAGGCTAGTACCTCTACCATCCACATGGCCTGCACTTTGCAGAGCACTGGTTAGAAGACAAGGGCCACCCCACCACTACCTCTATACCTTTCTGCAAATTATGACTCTGAGACCAAAGTATATTTTATCTACAAGTAAAAACTGAGACTCAGTCTCAGTTTATGGTGGCATGTTAACAATGAACCCAATTTTACCAAATGGAACAGAGGGTTTAGTCTAGAATAATGGGGTTGCATTTTAAATCCCATCTTCATAGATATTTGTAATATACTTCTTCTTTATGATATCACGTATGATTGCAATCCCCCAACAGGAAATATTGAGACAGAGAGAGAGAGATTTCAAGGAATTGGCTCATGCAATTATGGGTGCTGGCAAATCCAAAATTTGCAGGGCAGGCCAGCAGGCTGGAAACTCCAGCAGGAGCTGACGTCTCAGACTTGGGTCTGAAGGCAGCCTGGAGACAGCTCCTTCCTTCGTGGGAAGCTCAGTCTTTTCTCTTAATGCCTTCAACTGATTAGATGTGGACCACCTACATTATGGACAGTAATCTGCTTTACTCAAAGTCTACTGATTTAAATGTTAATCACATCTAAAAAAATACTTTCACAGCAACATCTAGACTGGTGTTTGGCCAGACAGTTGGGCATAATAGCCTAGACCACTTGACACATAAAATTAAGCATCACAGTTCCCTGCTTATCAACTTGATATTCATATACATCTCCATAAACCATAATTTCCAAATAAAGACTATAACAAAGTCATACTTCTGCCTAACATGATACAACTATCCTGTGTACAGCTGAAAGCACACTAACCCTTTCCCTAAGAAGAAGATCCAAAATCCTCGGGTGATATTCACTCTTCTTCTTGATATCCTGTAACTTTATGATGTAAAGTTAACAATACTTAAATACTATGATATACAGTTAATATATTTATGTTATATGATAAGGGGATAAGGGAGGGAAGAAAACAAAGGTAGACAGATAGATACACACATACAGACAGACACACATGCATACTTATATACATATACATATAAGCATATTCATAATAAAAAAAAGCAGAAACACATAACAATTACAGTCCTCATTTCTGTAACTGGTCACATGGTCATAGCTGGTATTGATAACTACATCCAGCCAAGCAACTTGGCTGGTTGTGGTTCTTTTTTTCTTTCTTTTTTTTTTTAATTGAGGTATAGTTGATATACAATATTATATGTTTCAGGTATACCACATAGTGATACACAATTTTCAAAGGTTATACTCCATTTCTAGTTATCATAAAATATTGGCTATATTCCCTGTGCTGTACAATATATCCTTGTAGCTTATTTATTTTATACATAGTAGTCTGTACGTCTTCATCCTCTTCCCCCATCTTGCCTCTCCCCACTGGTAACCACTAGTTTTTTCTAAAAATAGGGGACGCTTCAAGAATTTGAGCATCATCCTTGTGCAGGGGCCATGCTAATCTCTGTATTATTCCAATTTTAGTATATGTGCTGCTGAAGCGAGTACTGGTTGCAGTTCTTTACCCAGTAGAGTGACCCCAACCTTCATTCATGAAGCATCTGGGCCATTAATAGACCTGCCTGAATTAGATTGTTGTAGTTTTCCATTGACTTTAATCCAGGGCATGTCACTAAGACAAGCCCTAAGGGATCTCGTGAATTCTAGACGTACCCTGCCTTACCGCCATTGTTTGTAGCAATCTAATTTCCTCTTGGTAATCAGAATCAATCACCCCAGCCAGTACAGTAACCTCCTTCTTTGCCTGTTAACTCAGAGGCATGGGAAGCCCAATGTGGCCAGGTGGCAGTCTTAACTTCCAGTTCATGGAATCACTGCTGTGTCCCTGGTGGATGCACTCCTCCCTTTGAAACTAAGACCTCTAGACCAGCAGGACATAAGGTCACAGGGATAGGAAGCAAAATTTTTGCCAGTGGATCACTAGAGGTAGTAGTGAGTGGTGCCCCTCCCATTTCTACTCCTCGATTCTTGGACCTGGACCCATGAGTCCTGGCTATGAGAGAAACAGCACCACATACTGGATGCCAATTTAGAGCATACACCACCTCCTGGAAAACTTTGCCACAGCACAGCAAGGTATTGCCACCTAGCTGTTTCTATAACTTTGTCTTCAAAAGGCTACTGATTTAAATGTTAATCACATCTAAAACAATACTTTCACAGCAACATCTAGACTGGTATTTGGCCAGACAGTTGGGCATAATAGCCTAGACCACTTGACACATAAAATAGCTTTCTACTATTCTATCAAACTAACTGCTTTGGGATGGTTGGAGAACACAAAAATCTAAGAGGGTGGACCACTGCCCCAATTCATTTGCCATGAAGTGAGTTCCTTGATCAGAAGCAATGCTGTGTGTAATACCATGATGGTGGATAGGACACCCTGTTCTGTGGCTACCAGTCCACCTCTTTCCCCAGAGACTCTTGTCATCAACCAATGGTCTCATGAACAATGTAGTCATGGTGGCAACATAGACTTCCATTCACCAAGGCTGATCTGGCTGTGGCCACCACTGAGTGCCCAATCAGCCAGCAGCAGAGACTAACACTGAGTCCCCCAAATGGCACCATTCCCAGGGGATCAGTCAGCTCTCTGGTGGCAGGCTGATTACATTGGATTACTTCCATCATGGGAGGGCAGCGTTTTGTTTTTAATGGAATTGACACTCTGGATAGGGATGTGCTTTCCCTGCATGCCGAACTTCTGTCAAAACTACCATCATCCGTGCTTTGTGACCACCTAGAAGGGTGGGACAGGGAGGGAGGGAGGGAGACGCAAGAGGGAGGGGATATGGGGATATATGTATACGTATAGCTAATTCACTTTGTTATACAGCAGAAACTAACACAACATTGTAAAGCAATTATATTCCAATAAAGATGTTAAGAAAAAAAATTCACCAAAACAAAACAAAAAAAACTACCATCATGGACTACTTTGCTAAGGAACACTATCTCTTTGCAATATTTTGTAAAAGAATATGCATAGCACTGAAACAGCAGTTACGACCGTCTCACTCAACTTTCTTTTGTGACCAAAAATCTACGACTCTTAACAATGTAGTAGTTTTAATAACCTAAAATGAAAAAAAAGTCTTACTCATAAATGACTACTGATGATAAACATACTATCAGCAATGAGGTACATCTGTAGTACTAAATTGAGTGCTATATGCAGTATGCTTTCCATCAGTGTATATAATGGGTTGTCAGTGCCAAGCTGAGAAGTTTTGGATCCCCACAGGAATAATTTCAAGATTTCTTTATAGCATGGTGGAATTCTGTAGGATTTTATAAAGAAAAAGATACCCAGATTTTTTACTGAGCAAATTCTCCCAGTGCATTTGGCTTGATTTCACTGTTGGCTTTCCCTTGATTTTTACTAGGTTTTTCATATGCTAAATTTTAAGTAGGGACATTTTTGCAATTCTTTAAGAAGTTTTATTTTCAGTCTGCTCCCTCCTAAAATAATGTTTTTTAAATGAACCAAAATGATATATTTTATATAGCATATTTTAAACAAATAGTAAACAAATTTTTTGTAATAGCATGTATTTTCCAGTACTGTGCTATTATACATACTACTCTGTTTTCTTTAAATTTGTTGGGGTTTTTTTTTCTTCCCTTTAATATACCATTAACTTGTGATATTCTTAAATACACTTGAACTCTATTTTGGAATGCTTATGCTGTCTTCATGAGACATTCTTTTGCTTTATTTTTCCTGCTCTTTTCCCTTCCCTACAAATTGTTTCTATTCTACTCTTTGTCTGTCCCATTGGACCTTTCTCGTATATTTTTATTGCTTATTTACTTTTAATCTAACTCTGTAACTATCTTTTCCTCCAATTCTGAATGATTTAAGCAAAATCTATCAAGATGAGTTTTTCTCTTTTACACCAATGTTTAACCAGTCTTTATTTGTCATTTCAAGGTACCCTCAAATTTGACCTCAATTTCAAACCACTTTCCACTTGCTATTGATACAACTGTGGTGTTCATCTACATTTCACTTATACTTCTAATTAAACAAGAATTATTATATTTTTAACTTGGTTTAGATATAATGCAATAAAATACATTCTATTAACATGCGTGAGATTCGATTTCAACATGTTCCTTGTTCAGAGGAAGCCTGTGCACGTCTCTATCACAGCACAGATGGCACTTCATATTTACTGGAGTACTTTTCTTCCTACTACTAGATTGTAAGCCCCTTGAAAACAAGGAGAGTATGTAAATCTCTAGTGTCTGGCACAGTGTAGGTTTTTAATGAATGAAGAACAAATGAATAAACAAATGAATGAGAACTGTTAGCTGTTTAATTTCAGTGGTCTTTTCCAAAACAATTCTTCCCCTGCCAGCACCAAATGACACCAAATAAAATTTCTTTCGCGAAGGTCAAATCTTTTCATTTCCCAACTGGACTTATTTTACAACAAAAATATCCTTAGAAAAACACACTCGTTTTAACCTATTCATCCAAGGCAGAAGTTGTCAACCCTGGCTGAAGAAGAAAATCACATACCCATCCCAGTAAAAATAAATTAGGAGCCCCCAGGTGATTCTCAAGTGCAGGCAAGGTTGAGAACGGCTAGGCTAAGATAGAAGTAACTGGTGGCAGGTTCTAAGGTGCAAGGAAAGCAGAAAAATAAGGTCCTAATGAGTTGTGGCAGAGTTCTTTGTTGGAGGCGGGGTTTGGGGGGCAGGGAGTTTGAGATGAGCCCAGCTCTTCCTTCAAGAGGCTGGGGGTGGCCGGAGAGAGAAGTATTTTTAAAACTATCTATTGTTTTGAAAAATTAAGAGGAAAGTTTATATGTCGTTTCTAAAGAGGCAAACTTTGAAGAGGAAAGAATTTAAAATTTAAATTTAAAAATGAGGTCAGAGATTCCAACAATTGCTAATAAAAGGGCCCTTTGAGTTTCTTGGGCTTTTTACAAAAATACTCCCCAGGCTCGCAAATACCGCAAGCAGATTGGGTATACAGACGAAGAGAAAAGCATAAAGAAGAATAAATGTTGACATAACAGAACCTGAGAGAAGAAAAACTGTTTTAAAGAATTAGTCATCCCCCAATTTGTGTCTATACTATAATTGCAACAACATATAAACTATATGTGAATATGTTTTATTTTATTTATTTATCTATTTATTTATTTTGGCCACAGCGGCTTGCAGGATCTTAGTTCCCTGACCAGGGATTGAACCTGGGCCCACAGCAGTGAAAGCACCAAGTCCTAACCACTGGACTGCCAGGGAACTCCCAACTATATGTGAATATGGATTGAACAACAAGAGTGAAGATGTTAGACAACTGGCATGTTTAGGTGTATTGAACTTGAAGCCTGAGGTTCTAGTTCCCACTTTGCTACTAATATGCTGTGTTTCCTTAGGCAGGTATGTTCACTTCTCTGGGGCTCAATTTCCTTACCTGCAAAATGAGGGAGTTGAAAGCTTGAACTGAATCAGTGCTTCTTGCAAGGTTTCTCTAAAAGATTAGCCTGAAGCACCCAGTGTAAGTCCAAATCTTTTCGAAGTCTCCTGTTTTGCCTTAAAAGTTCACATACTGGGATGTGAATTATATCTCAGTAAAACAGTTTTTTTCAAAAAGTTCATGTACTTTTTACTCCTTACTCTTCTTGTGTTTTTTTTCTTTTAAATACAGTTTAGCTTATATTGCATATAAAATTTTATATTCTGCTTTTTTTCACTAAGTATTATATGGTTCACATTTTATATATGTCATTTAAAATGTTGTTACTTTCCTTCTTATAGCTTTCCAATATTCCATCCTATGGCCGTACTATAATGTATTAGCCATCTCCTAATTTGGGATGTTCATATTACAGCACAGTGTGTTTTTGCCAACACACTGCCTTAATCCCGTCTGCTTGGATCCGTGCAAAGGCTGAGATTTCTTCAGTTTCTAATTGAATCCTCTGAAGTGCAGAGATTGTAAAATGAAAAAAAATTTTTCTCGTATTGCTGCCATGTGTTAAGTGGTCTCTCGGTGACGTAAGTTGTAATTCATTCTTTCTTGAGACCTCACTGCCAAGAGGGGGGGGAAGAAACTAACATTTACTGAATTCGGAGTCCTTTATAAAGGTTATTACAGGTCATCCACTCAGTGAGGTAATGACTATCCCACTTCATGTAATAATAAGCTGAGACTCAGAGGAACTGGGTGGCTGACTAACAATGTGCAGTACCTGGGTTTAAATGGCATCTGATCTCCCCCAGATCTGTCCCAGGCCATCCTGTTCAGCATACTTTGACCCCACTGCAGCAAGAGAGGGAGCGCATGGCCACCCCTGCCCTTCCCTCAGCTTGCTTTTTATTTTTTTAAATTGAAGTATAGTTGATGTTCAATGTTATATTTGTTTCAGGTGTACAACATAGTGATTTAATATGTTCATAGGTTATATTCCATTTAAAGTTATTACAAAATAACGGCTATATTCCTTGTGTTGCACAATATGTCCTTATTGCTTATTTATTTTATACATAGGAGTTTGTACCTCTTAATCCCCTCCCCCATCCCGCCCCTCCCCCTTCCTCTCCCCTCCTTGTAACCACTAGTTTGTTCTCTACATCTGTGAGTCTATTTCTGTTTTATCATATACATTCGTTTGTTTTATTTTTTAGATTCCACATATAAGTGATAGCATAGAGCATTTGTCATTCTCCGCCTGACTTATTTCACTGAGCACAGTACCCTCCAGGTCCATCTGCCTTGTCACATCCTTCAGCTTGCCCATTTGCCAATCTCTTTTCTTGCCAGTGCCATGGTTTCTCCTGCAACTAACATTTCATTGTTTGATGAGAGTTCTTTGACGTACAGTAGACAGTTTGTTTTTCAAAGGATAAATAAATGAAGGATTATTTTAATGCTTAGAGCAAGGGTCAGTAAACTTTTTCTGTAAAAGGCCAGATAGTGACTATTCTAGACTTTGTGGAACATACGATCCCATACATATGAGATCATATATGGCAGTCCCAACTACTCAACCCTGCCTTTGTAGTGGAAGAGTAGTCACCCACCTTGCACAACAATGGATGTAGCTGTGTTCCAATGGAACGCTATTTAGGGGACTTCCCTGGTGGCGCAGTGGTTAAGAATCCGCCTGCCAATGCAGGGGACACAGGTTCGAGCCCTGGTCCGGGAAGATTCCACATGCCGCGGAGCAACTAAGCCCGTGTGCCACAGGGCTACTGAGTCTGTACTCTAGAGCCCGCGAGCCACAGCTACTGAGCCCATGTGTCACAACTACTGAAGCCCACGTGCCTAGAGCCCGTGCTCCGCAACAAGAGAAGCCACCACAATGAGGAGCCTGCGGACCGCAGCAAAGAGTAGTCCCTGCTCGCCCCAACTACAGAAAGCCCACGCACGGTAACAAAGACCCAACACAGACAAAAATAAATAAATAAATTTATTTTTAAAAAAACACGTTATTTAGGGACACTGAAATTTGAATTTCACATAATGTTCGCTTCTCTCAAAATTATTCTTTTTGGGTTTTTTTCATCCATTTAAAAATGTACAAATCATTCCTAGCTCATGGACAGTTTAAAAAAAAAAAAAAAAGCCTTGTGGGCCAGTTTGCCAACCTCCCTCCCCCAATATGGGCCTGTTATTCATACATAAGGCTTGCTGTGGTCGCAGCGCTAGGAGGGAGAGTGATGGGTAGATGTGGGTCATGTCCACTTGCTCCATTAAGGCAATTCTTTTTCTAGCCGCTCACGCAGCATGCGGGATCTTAGTTCCCGGACCAGGGATCAAACCTGGGCCCCCGCAGTGAAAGCACCAAATTCTAACAACTGGACTGCCAGGAATTCCTAACTGGGTGGTGTCTTTTTTGGTTTGTTTGTTTTATAATAAACAATGGTTGGTAAGTGGTCTACGTGCTCATTTTATGTTATTTGATCGATTGTAAATATCTGGGAGAATTAGAATCAGGCCATAAATATATATATATATATATATATATATATATATATATATGTTTTATTTATTTATTTATTTATTTTTGGCTGCGTAGGGTCTTCGTTGCTGCCTGTGGGCTTTCTCTAGTTGCGGTGAGCGGGGTCTACTCTTCGTTGCAGTGCACAGGCTTCTCATTGTGGTGGCTTCTCTTGTGTGGAGCACTGGCTCTAGGCACGTGGGCTCAGTAGTTGTGGCTCACGGGCTCTATAGCGCAAACTCAGTAGTTGTGGCGCACGGGCTTAGTTGCTCCGCAGCATGTGGGATCTTCCAGGACCAGGGCTCGAACCCATGTCCCCTGCATTGGCAGGCGGATTCTTAACCACTGCGCCTCCAGGGAAGTCCTGGGTGGTATCTTTAACTCAGGAAACAATGGTGAGGTTGCATGGGGAGAGGTGGGGGAAGGGTGGAAAAATATGAGGAGTTAAACCCAATACCCTCCCCCAGGGCTGTGCCAGCCCTGAGGGCAGTCGCTCCACCATAGCCAAGCTCTGGCCTGGTGATGCCTTCAGTCTAGGGGATTTGTGTGTCACTCCGACCTACAGCATTTCTCCAAGGACTGCCTGCTCCCTAGCCTAAATCTGGATCCACAACTCATCTGCTCTTCCAAGCAACAGGCCCAAGGCACAGTCAGAGGAAGGAATAAGAATGGAGCTGAATTTTCCAGAATTATCTGGGCCACTGTCTCCATTTCCCTGAGCTCTTCAGGTATATTTTTCATGGAATAAATCCAGGCAGAGAAAAAAATTAGATACCAAGTACACAGCAAAACCTCTTCTCTGTCTGTAATTGGATAATTTGGGCTTTCTGAGCTGAAAAAAGAGATGACCTAATACTTCCTACTGGGAAATAACAGGTTTGGGAAATAGACAGGTACTTCTCATCTTATTGCAACTGATAAGCTGAACTAAGATGCTCTTAAAAATACGGAACATACGTCAGAGCAAGCCCAAGGTATAAATCATATAACACAATTTCGAGGACCAATAAAAGCATTCATACTAAAAGAAAACTAATCTCAGAAAAAAATCAATGGCTTTTAAACAGAACTGTAAGATTAACAGAGAAAGAGAAGATATTATGTTTTATTATGTATGATTTTTATAAGGTATTCATATAGTTACATGAAATCATACTTGATAAACCAATTCAAATCGACTTAGTTATGGGCACTAGTAAATAAACTTAGAACTGGCTAACGTAAAGCTACAATACTCTGGGACTTTCCTGAGGGTCCAGTGGTTAAGACTCCGAGCTTTCACTGCAGGGGATCCCTGGTTGGGGAACTAAGATCCCGCATGCTGTGTGGCAAAAAATATATATATATAAAATAAAAACAATTTAAAAAAATTTTTAAAAAGCAACTATACTCCAATAAAAATAATTTTTAAAAAAAACTGTCTAAAAGGCCAGCAGATAATATGGTCTTGCTTCAAGTTGATGATATGCAGTGTGAACTCTCCAAAACCCAGTGTGCTGGAAACTGGAAAACTTCAGTGTGCAGCTCTTTTATCTACCCAGTTATTATTATTTGATACAAATTCCTGGAGGGCAGGTCCATGACTGTGCATGTGTTTGTCTTTTCATTTCTTGTGCCTAGTCATGTGCCTGGCATGTCATAAGCTCCCTAAATACAAGTGGAATGAACGATGAATGAATATGGTCATGAGGATGAGACACTGCAAAATTCTGAATTGGTTTTTAAACCATTAAAGAAAGCCTAAATTACTTTCAGTGTGTCTTGTATTCTAATTATTTGACTATTGCTAATCTGATATCATGTCAAATGGAAAATTCTCAGTTAAATGTGATACTCTTATTTTCCCACCAAACTGAAAATAGAGCTTATTGGCATGTTATTAGATAGCAGATCCAGTGTTCATATTTTTATAGGTGGCCTTGAAAGTAATAAATACATTCAGTTTTCAGAGTTTAAGGCTCTAGAGCGCAGGCTCAGTAGTTGTGGCTCACGGGCTCAGTAGTTGTGGCTCGCAGGCTCTAGAGCACAGGCTCGGTAGCTGTGGCGCACGGGCTTAGTTGCTCCGCGGCATGTGGGATCTTCCCGGACCAGGGCTCAAACCCGTGTCCCCTGCATTGGCAGGTGGATTCTTAACCACTGTGCCACCAGGGAAGTCTTTTTTTATAGCTTTATTAGCGATATTGACATACAAGAAAACACATGTGATTAAAGTGTACAATTCAATAAGCTGTGACGTGTATAACCTTGAAACCACCTCCTCGATGAAGACTGAACAGATCTTTCACCTCCAAAAGTTTCCTTGTGCCCCTTGGTAATTCCCCCCTCAGCTTCCTCCCCAGCCACCGTCTTTCCTCCAGACAACCACTGATTTGCTTGCTGTCACGGTAGGTTAGTCCGTTTCCACCAGCAATTTTCCCCAGGAACCCAGTGGATTTTCCCTCGTATAAAATGGTATAGCATGGTCAGCTGCCCTTATCCGCAGGTCCTGCATCCATGCATACCTAGGGCTGACTGTACTTTTAATAATCTATAACTGAACTAAAATCCTTTTCACTCAATTTAAAAAAAAGAAAAAAGATTTGTTTCCCAACTGGAAGAAACAAGTAATAATGCCAGAGTGAGGTGGATGATACACAGGTCATTAGAAAGCACTCTTAACTGAGTAATGATTTTGCAAATTATTTTTCATATTCCAAAGCCTTATGCTAATTGGATTAAAGAGTCAAGAATCCAGGAAATTAAGTAAAACAGGAGGTATGTTGATTTTAATAAATAGTTTTTTTTTTCTCCTGTCTCATCTGTCTGCTTATTTCTAATTAATAAATGGATTTTCAAAACCTGGCCAAAAATGGAGATCTCCAATGACAAATGTTCAAATAAATTGTATGTTTCTTTAAAAAAAAAAACAAAAAAACAGCTATATATTGGAGTTCTGTGTCAATAATAAAACAAAGTGAATTGTGGAAATGACATTAAAACACCACCTAAACTCTCTCTTATTAAAATACAAGTTTATTCTAACCTATTATGACCACATGTCAAAATTATGTTTGCATACAAGTAAAGACTGGGTGAGGATGCTAAATACTATAGCAGTTCAATTTTGGTGGTTTGTAGACTTTTGTGTATATTTTGCATTTTGTTTTTAATTAAATAAATATTTTTGTAACGAATGTGTAATAAATAATTTATTTCTATCCCTTTCCAATTTACATTATTCAGTTGAACTTGAAGGTATGCTTCCGTATTTTGCATGTTTTTGAAAGATGTGATATCTCAAATAAACTCAACACTTAATTTTATAAACAACACATTTTTCATTCTCTTGACATCACCAAATGAAAATGCTGTACATTGGAACATAAAACAAAAAGAGACCCAACTTAGTTGGAATTATAATACATGTAAGCACTAATGCTACTTATTGATTACCACAAAAGTGCTGCTTTTTGCTTACTGCAGCTCTTCCAGCTCTTTCTGCAAGAAGCAAAATACAGTATTTGTGAAAAGTGGTTGGGCTAAAATGTTTTCATGTGGTGAATGCCTATTCCACATTCTCATAAATCAAATCAATTCTTTTTCATCCAAATGAAGTATTAGTTATTTCGGCTATGTGTATTTCCATTCTTGAAAATGTTTAGATAATTTTAATACCCATAAATCTATGTAGACTACATGGCCTAATGTACATTTTATTCATTGACTTGCACGTGAATTTTAATTAAAATACGTTCCAAGTAGACTACTAGTTCCAACCACTGTTTATGTAGGTTTGAAAGATATAGCAGTGACCAACCTGATTTACTAAAATATTTTTATTCATATAGTTCTGATTTAAAAGATATAGATGTCTTCCCAAATTTATTCACAAATTTCAGCACATTTTTGAGCACTCTGAACATAGCACCAGACTAGAAATGAAGGTGTATTCAAAGGAAACAGTAAATGGCCAATGGGAGTGTGCCCTGAAGGTGAACACACACAGTTAGGGAGGAAGTAAACAGCAACCAGGGGTTGATAAACATGAGTGTAGATGGGCAGATGTATAAGTCCTGTATCAGTACTGCATTTACACCACTTGCTAATACTGATAATTGAAAGAATGCAGCAAGTCCAATTTTATCACTAGTTTCAAATTTGCTAACAATCTTCCTGACAGATGAGACCAAGGTAGATAGTTTTGATTTACAAATGAAATATTTCTGAGGATCTGGTACAATGGGAAGTACAGGATTTTGATTAAAGAAATAAAGAAGAGCAAATATGATGTATTTCTCTACAGGATTTTAGAAGACAGGGCCTTCATTCCAGACTGGCACCAGGCCAAGCAAAGTTCACACCTCTGAACTCAGAAAATCCTGGGACTCACTCATAAAAACAAAAGAAATGCTGGACTCTCAAGAGTTAAAATCATAATGTAAATTCTTTTGAACAATAATTTCAGATTTATATGTATTTGCATCTCCTGTAATGAGTTTAGATTTGGCAAATGTGCTTCAAACTAATAGGTACCCACAATTCAGTGTACTTTTTTTTCTTCTGAAATTAAATCCTGTGTTTTGGGTAAAGCTCCAAATTTTTAACAAAAACAGTTTCTTTTCAACAATTTCTTTGAGAGATTTATGTATTGCTTGGGAATTCTGCTGTTTATCTATTGATTACAAGCTATAATTCCATTAAGTAAACTGAGAAAGCATGTCACAAACTGATTTTAGCAACAGCTATATTTTTACATATCTGTCTTTTGTAAAAGCTGGACTGGGTATCTATATTTTACTTAGTAATATCTCAATTTCCTCAATAAGTCAGTAAATTGAATTTATAGTTTATTTTGTCTTTCCTCCCATCAAATTATATGAATAAGAAATACTGTGGTCTCATAACATAATTCTATTTCCAAGAGAAAGAACATACAAGTCTGTAAAATAATAATCAATAGTATTTTGTCAAAATATATTTATTGAGCACCTACAGTATGCTGGACACTGTGGAGGCGATAGAAACATATTTTGTCTCATGTCCTTGCTTCAAGAAGAGCATACTTTATTTTAATTTTTTTTAACATCTTTATTGGAGTATAATTGCTTTACAATGGTGTGTTAGTTTCTGCTTTATAACAAAGTGAATCAGTTATACATATACATATGTCCCCATATCTCTTCCCTCAGAGCATACTTTAAAGAGAAAGAGACACGTAGTCTTTAGGTATGGGTCCATGTTTGGTTAAAACAAATAAAGACTGTGTTTTCTGATCTATATATCAAAAGTAGCTTTGGTGGATCCATATATGTCAACAGAGGGCCTCTGGATTTAGACATTTTCAAAATCGCAATGTTAAAAATGTTACGAGCCTCAAAAGCTTAGGATGTGAGTTGTGATGGGATGGCGTGTCCAATGTGGACAGGTAGGTGGAGGCCAGATCACAGAGGGTCTACATTCTTTAAGCAATGGACAGCTATTTCAGGATTTCAAAGCAGGGAGCAATTTTCCAGGCACATTGATAAGAATCTGAATTTAGGGACAGTGATTTGACTAGAGAGAGAGAGTCTGAGATGGGAAGGGAGCATAATTGTCAAAAGTCTGGATCAGTGACTGAATGTGACTGGTGATAAAAGGTTTCCAGGTTTCTGGCTTGGGTGATGAGATGGATGGAGTTTCCGGCCCCTAAAGAAAGAGGCTAGGAGGCTAGGAAGAGAAGCACATACCGAAGAGAAGATTATTCCCTTTGGGCTTTTTCTGTCTTTTTTTTTTTGCCGCAAGGCTTATGGGATCTTAGTTCCCCGACCCAGGCTCTCAGCAGTGAAAGTGCAGAGTCCTAACCACTGGATGGCCAGGAAATTCATGGATATGTTGAATCCATAAACGGATATGTTGAGTTTGAAGCAATTTGGGGGACTTTTAAGACAAAAGGTCCGTTAGGCAGTCTTGTCCTTTGGAACTTCAGGGGAGAAATCTTTGCCAGGATTAAAGATTTCAGATTCATTAAATAAATGAGACTCATTAGCATATATGTTGTCATTAAAATCATAGGAGTGGATGAAATGGCACAGGGTACTCAGTAAATGTTTATGGGCCTAATGAATAAATGAATAAGAGGGGGGAGATGAAAAGAGAGAACTAAGAGGGAGAGTGAAGAGTTCCAAGATAACAGGGGGAGTGCCAGGATCAACTGTACCTACTCCATAAACTTCCCTAGAATTATCTTTGGCCATAGAAACACATAGCTATGTAGCTAAAAGAAGAATACCAAGAGAAGTAAAATGTGTATACAGTACATTAAGTTTTCTTTGATAAATGCATGATTGATTAATTGGGGATACCTAAACTAGCTATTTCAGAACTGGTACATTTTAGCAGATTATGAATCTACATTGTTGTGCAGCTCATGAATCCACATTACTGATGATGTGTTACCCCTTCAATTTGTTCTCAGAGGAAAAAAACGTAACATGGGAATTGAGAGGTATCGTTAACTGGTGGTTAAGAGCACAAGCTCTAGAGTAGCATCCTTTTTACCATCATTGGCCCTACTAAGGACTTTTAAGACATACTTTTTGGAGTTTCCTGGCAATCCAGTGGTTAGGACTCGGCACTCTCACTCCCCTGGCTGGGGTTCAATCCCTGGTCAGGGAACTAAGATCCACTAAGTGGCGTGGCCAAAAAGACATATTTTTCCTAACCAATCCCCTTCCTCTGTGAAATTTTAATACTATGGATTTACTATATGTCTATGTGCTGTGGCACTTTGGAGGGCCACATACTATGGTGATGTCTATTTTTTCACCCCGTGGGAACCAATTTTCACCCCCTTGAGAAGGCAGGCTACGGAGAGCCATACTACCTGGCTTCAAATCCTAGCCATACTGCTCATTAGCTGTGTGATCTTGTGCAAACCATCTAACCTCTGTGCCTCAGTTTTCTCTCTGTAAGATGGAAATAACAATAGTACTGTCCTCATAGAAATGCTGTGAAGATTAAAAAATTTATACATATAAAGTGCACAGCGAGCCTGTGGCACTGGAGAGAGGCACCCTCTCTCCAGCCCTATGATTTCTACATAGGCTGTTCTCTATGCCTGGAATACAATTTCCACCACCTATTCACCTAGTAACTCCTAATTATCCTTCAGACCCCAGCTCAAGCACCACTTCCTCAGGGAAGCCTTCTCTGATCTCCCTGATGAGATCAAACCCTTCAACACAGGCTCCATCCCATTCATTCATATGAACAGTTGACCAGTGTCTGTCTGTTCCAGTGGATCCAAAGCTCCATGAGGGCACCGTCTTTGTGTGTTTCTTCACTTTTGCATTACCTGCATGTAGCGTGGGTGTCCAATACCTATGAGGTGCTTAATAACTAGTCATTGAATGAGTAAATGAATTATTATGAGCCAAGGGAAAAAACAGAGAAGTGAAAAAACACGCAGCGTTCGAAAATTGGTAAAAAAAATCTGGTTTGACTGAAGAATCTATCCTCAAATTTGTGCTCTGAGACCATAATGATGAACAAGGTGTACATAGGGGTATTTGGGGGGGCTATTAAATAATGTCTTTCTTTCCTCAACAGATAAAAAATCATATATTAGTGGATATAGGTTTCTCTATTTAAAAATTTTCTCTGATACGTGTTTCTTAAACTGTTAGAGTGTTTTTTCCCCCTGCTAATAAGAAGTAGTGAACAGCAAAATAAATAAATGTGCAGCAAATAATATTAGAAGAAAAAAGTTAATCATGGTTAAATGGACAGCATGGTCATTATGGACATGTGCTCAGAGATACTGCATTGTGCATACATATAACAGTTATATTTTTCATTAGTTAAGTTGTTCCTAATTGCTACGACTGCCGTTCTACTACAAAGATGTAGAAGGGGTTGGCCAGAATCAAACACTCATAGGAAAAAATATAAGTTCATTAAAGCACCCAGATAGCTTGAAATAGTATAACTTTGCAACTGTGTAGATAAAACATCTGGGTGATTAGATGAATTTTTCATTTTCCACCTAACTGTGTTAGAGTTACATACTCTTTCAATAGTCTGATATCACCATGGTAACTTTATATTTCATACACACACACACACACACACACACACACACTTTGCTTTTGCTACATCTGAATTATCTGAAAGTCATTTAGGACTTAAAAATCACAATTACAGGAATTCCCTGGTGATCCAGTGGTTAGGACTCCGTGCTTTCACTGCTGAGGGCCTGAGTTCGATCCCTGGTAGGGGAACTAAGATCCCACAAGCTGTGTGGCACAGCCAAAAAAAATTTTTTTTTGATAAAAATCATAATTACGACACTACTTTCTATTTGTTCAGAGAATTTCACTCTGTTTTCATATTGTTACCAGAGTTTCTGAGTTTTCCTGACTATTTTCTAATTCAGGATTTTTTGTTAAGAGTAATTTGTAATTCAAAACTCTCATTTGTTCTAGGATTTTTTTATCCATTGTATTTTCCTAAAGTATTCATTTTATTCTTTTTTCTTCCTCTCTTTTATTTAATCATTAAATTATCTTCTTTTATTTAGCTTTATACTAAAATAACCCAATACATTACACTGACCTCACCAAAGCTAGCCATATGTACAGCATTTACTTAATTGAACCTTTCTGGCTTGTCTTGTTCTATATTTAAGCCTCCATTATGCAATGCTATTTACTTGATTTATTGGATTTGGCTTGCATGTTTTATAAATTGTGACTGTTGGGAAAATTTTAAAGAGATTGACTTGGCCTGATTGGGGAGTTTCATAGTGAGGACTCATTGCCATTGAAGTTACATTCGTTTGAAAAAAATATCCATTTTAATAAGGACCTTGATCTAGGAGTAAATAACACAGGCTTCTAGAAGCTAGGACAAAGGGTTTGTTCCAGTTTTTTATTTTTTCCAATATTAGAATTTGTTTAAAATCTCCACTTACGACTAAGCGTATGAGATACCAAAAACCAGGATAAGGGGTTAGAAATTCTGTCACTGAGATGTTTCAGAATATCTGAGTAGAGGGCATTATGCACGTCCTAAATTTAAATAGTTTTTTACATTGCCCTCTTTCCATCCAGCAACTTGGGCTTCTACCTAAGTCCTTTTCTAAGGGCTTATACTCCTTTTCTAAGGCTACCTTTATGTAAAATAGGTAGCATAATCATTACCATGTTAACAAAGTTTAACAAGCATTACTCCTTAAATAATTTAATGTCCTTTAATATCCACTGATGAAAGGGACTAATTCAATATATAAAAAATACTGCTTTTGCCTTTACCTGTGGTTTGAATTCCTAATTTTGTATGGCTTTTGCTCTACTTAGTAGTACACGGGACGCTACAATATTATGTGCCAGGCAATGTGCTAAGTGCTAAGGAGTCAAAACTAAGGTAAACACAGTCCCTGCCCTTACGGAGCTCACAGACACATGATGAAGTAATGGTGACACGTACAAGGTGTGGTGGTGATATTCAGGAAGGCCGCTGGAAAGGAGGATCAGGGAAAACTGCAGAGACGTGGTCACTCGAACTGACGGTTATAAGAAATTCGGATCTATTCCATCAGACTGATGGGGAAGGCATTCTGGGAGAGGAAACAGCACAAATGGAGATGTGATGCCTCATCATTCATTCAATCATTTAACAAATGATTTGAGCAAATTTACTTGCTGAGCAAGTTCTACGGGCTGTGAATGGAAGACAGGGCTCTGTATCCAGAAGTGTAATGAATGTTTAGTGGGGTGGAAGACCCAATCAGCAAATGACGGCAATACAGCACTGTAAGTATAATAATAGAGGGACTCACAAGGTCAAATGGAGCTCAGAGGAAGGGCTGCCAATCCAGATTCATCCCACAGCTTAACTGAAGCCATTGCTCCATGTGGAGACTCCTGCTGCCCTTCTCCAAGGTATAGCCTCCTCCATCCAGTCTGAGTTGATTCCATTCATTCTGACACTGTATTTGGTTGTCAGCATTACCTTTCGGAGTGCCTGCCCTATGCTATGTTACTCCCCAGCCCTGACTCTGTCTATCCCAGCTGCCCCTGGGGTCACATGTGTTGTGCTAAGGACCTCAGAATTAAGACAACATGTAAAGAGAGAAATCTTGCCAAAGACTCAATGACACAAGAGTGACTAAGAGACCGACTGGTTGTGGAGATACTTGTCTCCAAACCAGCAGCATTGTCTCATCTGGAAGCTTGTTAGAAATGCAACATCTCAGACCCTTTCTCAGACCCAACAATTTTAATGGAATCTCCAGTTGATTAATATTCCCATTAAAGTTGAGACCCACTGGTGTCGCTCACACCTTCAGGTACAGTTTCATTTAAGCCATTCTAAATGGATGGAGGTCTATTCCTAGGGCTGAACACAACATTTATCAACTTTCTTAGGTATCTTATTCCTTACTTGGATGTATACAGACATAAATCCCTCAAGCAACATATCTGAAACCTTATTTTCCCTTTTGTTCTAAACTCAATAGAGATGAAAACACAGTCATCATTCTTTTTTTTTTTTTTTTTTGCCTTTTGGCCACACAGCGTGTGGGATGTGGGATCTTAGTTCTCTGACCAGGGATCAAACCTGGGCCCTGGGCAGTGAGAGCACACAGTCCTAGCCACTGGACCGCCAGGGAATTCCCTCATCATTCTTGTATATTAACCTTTCATGTATATATATATATTTTTTTGTTTTGTTTTTGCTGTACGCGGGCCTCTCACTGCTGTGGCCTCTCCTGCTGCGGAGCACAGGCTCCAGACGCGCAGGCTCAGCGGCCATGGCTCACGGGCCCAGCCGCTCCGCGGCATGTGGGATCTTCCCGGACCGGGGCACGAACCCGTGTCCCCTGCATCGGCAGGCGGACTCCCAACCACTGCGCCACCAGGGA
>NW_020837977.1:6558261-6640180 GCF_003676395.1 Aethalodelphis obliquidens | reverse complement strand
AGGAGAGGCCACAGCAGTGGCCTCTCCTGCTGCGGAGCACAGGCTCCAGACGCGCAGGCTCAGCGGCCATGGCTCACGGGCCCAGCCGCTCCGCGGCATGTGGGATCTTCCCGGACCGGGGCACGAACCCGTGTCCCCTGCATCGGCAGGCGGACTCCCAACCACTGCGCCACCAGGGAAGCCCCATATATATATATATATATATATTTTTTTTTTTTTTAAGTGCTTCGCTTCCTTAGCTTATAATTAATTTGAAAAAGCCTTCATTTGCACAAAAAGGGAAATTTCCTGGGTTAGGAAATTCTGCTAACTTAGATAGCACATGCCTCATTGTGAAATGCAGGGTCAAATTTTTCCTCTAAGTAGTATTTATTTTCTTGTAATACTGCTTTGTCAACAGCTATTGACTTCTGTTTTGCATAAAGTGTCCTGGAATGTTGCAGGCCTGATATACTAAGGCTTTTTCCTTTCCCTTGAAGTCTTTGATAACCACTATGACCAGTCACTTCTGTGGAATGATTCCATCTTGCCCTGTGGTAGGGAATGACTTGCCTTATACCTGTCCGAGCCACCACTATGTCTAGCATAGTGATACCAAGATGATCAGAGATAGGATTCCAATGACCCACATTTTATTATTTTGGAGTCCCCCCAGTAAAAGCAGTGGTATTGACTCAAGATGGGGCATTTATGGATGAGCATCTATATGTGGTACATTTTTACTAGTAAAATTTTTTTACTAGTAAAAACATAGTAAATGTAAAATTTTTAGGCTTTCCTCAAAGACTACTATTATAATAGTAGGCATAATACATTCTTCTCTTTATTCTGTGCCTTAAAGGGATCACTATCTTTAGACAGCAATGATTTTCTGCATACTTGTATATATTTTTGTAACTTCTTCAAGGACATAAATACTCTGCCTCAGGCAAACTGCTCTGTTCATAGCTCCTTGGATCTGTCCTACTCATGCCCACTCTTACCTTTGGTTTACAGTTCCTCCTGCCTGGAGGGCTTTGCCCCATCCTCTCCATTTGTGTATGTGTTTGTGCTTCTTTCAAGGTTCAGTTCAAGTCTGAACACCTCCAAGAAATCCCTGTTCAGTTACCTGAACTCTTGGTAATTCATCCCTTTCCTGGTTTCCATACCTTCTTACTAGTTTAGCCCTTAGTCTGTGCTATTATTGTTTAGTGAAACTGTTACTTCTTCAGGGCATCCCCTGTGTGGTGGAAAGGATGATGAGATAAGTCTACCTTAAGAGTCCCAGAAGCTCTTTATTTCCCACCAAAAAGTTTTTCTTTCATGGACAAGATTAAATTTCTTAAAACTAAGGGTTTTGAATTCTTTATCTTTAACATAAACTTCACAGTGCCAAGTTAATTACTCTAAAGCAAAGTTCTCATCATATTAGCTTCATATTCAAAAGGCTTCCTCAGCTTTTCATTACCAAAACTCCAAAGGCCAAAGGCAGGCCTGGCATTGAAGGCCATCACATCTGATCAAAGCTACTTTCTGGTGTCACCATTCACTAATTCCGCACACAAACTCCTGTTCCAGTTGATAAAATCTTTTTCCTGCTTACTAAATTAAAAATGGAGATATACTGCCTTTGCTTTTCCCTTTGCCAATGATGCTTTCCCTCTAACCCTCTGCTATGCAAATCCTCATCACTTCGAGATTCAGCTCAAGCCTAGGTCCCTTGGAAGTCTACCTCCTACAAGACCTTCTTGTGCTACTTATTCAGTGTCCAGTATGTAACAAAACTGTAAATTCCTGAAGGCAGAATCAATCTTATATTCCTTTACTGGACTTTGAGCCCCTTGAGGACAGGACTGGTATTCTAGCCATCTGTGAGTTTCCAATACCTAGTGCCATTCCTGGTAAACAGTAGGTGCTTAAAATAAATGTTTTAAATGAATGAATGAATGAACTCTTCTACAGGGATACAAGGCTCAATATGTAAGGCTATTTCTTTGAGTAGCCTTACATTGAAAGCAGGAGGAAATGCTACAAAAGTGCATCCTACAGCCTGAGACTTGGGGAAAGGGGTCATTGTTGTCAGGCAGCCAACCCTGGCTCCAGGGGGTCTTTATACTCTGGGTCATTTTTAGCAACACCATAGGGTGTTAAGCAGCAATTGCTCCAGTTTACCATCCTTGGGGGGGCAGCTCTGCTCTGCCCTTTGCACCTGGCATAGTGCCTGGCATAGTATTAACACTGTAGTGGACACTTCATAAATATGAGAATTAAGGGCAAATATTGAATTATTAGCAAATGGTCAAGCAAGTTGCTCTTGAGATGCATAGTACTATGTATATTTTTACTGCTAAAAAATAATATGCATCTTGACCTTGTGGTGGACATACTAATCTTAATGGGATAAAACTGCATAGAACTAAGTACACACAAACACACACACACACAGCAATTTTTCTTTCTTGGACATTTATTCCAGAGAAATGAGAACTTACATTCACACAAAAATCTGTCTATAAACAGATTTATAGTAGTTTTATTTTTAATATCCCTTCAGAGGAAGCAACCTAAATGTCTTTCAGCGGGTGAATAGTTAAACAAATTATGGTGTCTCCATACCATAGAATATCACTCAGCAAGACAAAGAAGCAAACTGTTGACACACAACAACTTGGATGGATCTCAATGGAACTATGCTTAGTGAAAACGCCCGTCTCAAAAGTTCACTTACTATATGATTCCATCTATACAACATTCTTGAAATGACAAAGTTATAGAGATAGAGAACAGATTAGCAGTTGCCAGGGTTTAGAAAGTGGGGTAGGAGGGGGATGGCCGGGGCTGTGAAATGGTAGCACGAAGGACGTGTGTTATGGAACTATGCTAACTATGCTGTATCTCAACTGGTGGTGCTCACAAAAATCTACACATGTGATAAAATTGTGTGGAACTAAGTACACACACACACACACACACACACACACACACACACACACACACACAGGAGTGCACGTAAAACTGAATAAGTTTGCCGGGTTGCATCAATGTTAATTTCCTGGCTGTGACATTGTACTATAATTATGTAAGAAGTTACCATGGAATGAAACTGGGCAACAGGTATGTGGACTTTCTTACAATTATATGAGAATTTACAATTCTCTCGAAATAAAAAGTCTTAAAAAAACAGTAATTTCTCTGAATCTGGGGCTGTTTTCAGAATTAATAAGACAAAATATGCAATGCAGATCTTTAAAAAGCCTTCTTTATGTGTGTAAATCTTTAATATTATTTTTAGTTCTGAAGGGGAACCTCAGCATCAGGTTTTATAATTCAAAATTACACCAACTGATGTACCTAACCTCGATTCTACCTTTTCCATTTGGAGTTTAGGGCTTTATTCATTTCTGTCACTTATTAGTGTTCACTAGTTTTGCTAGCAACTTCAGTAAATGTTTCTACTACTTAAGAGATTTTGTGTGAGACAGTGAATGCTGTATTATGTATGGGTGCTCTCTATAAATACTGTTTAAAATTAGATGGCAAAGACTTTTAATTCACATCCTGCCAACTGTTTTACCACATTTTTTTTCCCCTTGCCTGTTGGCCTGCTATGTTATCCTCTATAATGAGTGAGTTACAGTAATTGTAGCTGGAAACATCATCATGCAAGGGGGGGAAAAAAAGCTCAAAACCTGCCTTATTTTTAAATCAGTAAAGCTTCTGTCATTTTTTGGCCAAGTTACAGCTTCACAGCAAAGTCAAAGAACCAGTAGAGCAAATGCCACGTGGGGAAAGGCTCCGTTGAAGCATAAATTAACTGTATTTCATTTTCCCTTAATAAAGAATTTCAGTTTTTCCACAGTTAACTGTATAATCAATTTGCTCCCCTGCTGGTTTGCTAACTTGCTGTTGGCTTTACTTCAATAATATTGAGCCCAGGCTGGAATGAGTGAAGGAGGAGGAGCTGATTTCGCTGAGAATATGCCTCGGTGATAGAATATAGATTTGCCTTCTGGAATTCTGCTGGGCCTTTTATCCTTAAAGAGCCTAAACGTATTGCCCCGAGACCCCACACTCCTCTGGTCACCCAGCTCTCTGTTATAATGCCTGGTATATTCATAGAGCTTCTTTAATCATGCTTTGGTGACTGGATGATATTACAGTTTTAAACCCTTCTTAGTCTTCTGCAGCCTTGGGCTTCCTAAGCCCCTTAGTACCTCTGGAAGACGTTTTGTTTTATTATTAAAAAAAAAAAAAATCTATTAAGGGGACTTCCCTGGTGGTCCAGTGGTTAAGAATCTGCCTTCCAATGCAGGGGACGTGGGTTCGATCCCTGATCCAGGAACTATGATCCCACATGCCTCTGGGCAACTAAGCTCATGCGCTGCAACTACTGAGCCCGCATGAGCGAGCCACAACTACAGAGCCCACGCGCTCTGAAGCCTGCACGCCACAGCTAACAAGAAGCCCGCATGCTGCAACGAATGATCCACCATGCCGCACCAAAGATCCCGCGTGCCGCAACTAAGACCCGACGCAGCCAAAAATAAATAAATAATTTTAAAAATCATCTACACAAGAACTGAGAGTTCTAAGTAAGAAAGTATTTCAAGTCAAGCTGCTTCCATGAGTAATGCAAGGTAACTTTATATCAACTGCTGCTGTGCAACCAGGACTTTAATTGTAAAATGATCCTACTGGAAGGGCTGGAGAAAGCACAGAAAAAATACATTCTATCCTAACTGCTGATTTTGTTCTTCCTGCCCTTCCCATGCCTAGAAATTATACCCTATACTATGGGTTTGTTCACTAACACACTTGTAATTCCACATTTTTTTTTCCAGCTCTCTGGATTACAAGACACAAGTTAAACATACAAGATAAACAAATATTATCGTTAGTCACAGAATCGCCAGACAAAAAGCTCTTCAGAGCAAGCCATCTCCACCCTCTGCAGGGCTATGTCTGCTCTTCATTCCTAAAGCAGCTCTTCAATTTGAGGACAGTACACTTGGTAGAACTGGGGGAAGCTGTTAGGCACCAAAGTCAAACCATTGACCCCTCCTATATCAGCCTAAAATTTCATTTGTCCCCCGAATAGCTTCATAGCTACATAAACTCCTAAGGTGCCTTCCAGAAGGCTGTGGAACAGTGTAGGGTTACAAGGACTTCTTGGTATTCTTGGCTGAGAAACACACAAAGAGCCTCCCGTTCTCAACTTTGGTTATTTCCTTTGTTATCCTTATGGTTTTAGCTTTTACTGTATAGCGTTGAAGTATATTTCTCATGGTTCTCATTCCTGGCTCATCATTACATAGTGGGTTGGGATGAGGTTTTGCTTTTGTTCTCTTCCCCAAATCTACTGTAAATCTCAGTTTTTTTTCTTCTCCTGCTTTTCCCCAGAGAGTACCCAGGAAGTATTCTAATTAACTGAACTAGTTTTCTCTATTTCACTCAGTTTTTCCATCTGAAGGGAGGGTCCATTTAAATTGACTTTTTTCCTGAAAGAAATAGTTCTTTTTCTGCATTATGTGAGAACGGTAAAAAGAAGTTAAAGGATAAGGAAATATGCCATTTAACATGAACTTTGCCCCTCGGGAATCTCTAAGGTTTGATGTACACCCTAAAACTATGCCTAAAAGGCAAGAAAGCGTTCATTATGGTCCTGTCATCGGAACATAAATCTGAGGCTGATAAGCAATGCTGGGCTTCCTGAAACTTTCTCAGTGAACTGACCAAATCAAAAATTGAGCTTAATTGGCTTGACATCAGGGCAATAGTGGAAATTCAAACGTACTAGAGTGACAATTCATCTCTGTTTGACAGAATCCACAGGAAAATTAATATAAAGATAATTATGATTGATTGAATCTCCCTTTGGCAATCTTTGAGAATTATTTTTTGAGAAAAATTGTAATTGAGAATGGCATATTTATTTAAGGAAAGCAACCTAACACAGTGTCACTGAAGCAGGATGTTCTGGTCAAAGCCTCTCCTGCCATTTCTCCTCAAGATCTAGACCAGATTAGGGGTATGGTCAGTCTCATCAAGGCTCAGAACAGCTGGACTGGGCCAAAAAGCACTTTGAAGACAGTCGTTTGACTGCTTTGGGACAAGCCATGACAAGTCTAGGCAATAATTTGAAAGAAACTTCCAAAAAGATCATGTTCCAAGCTCCCAATTTAGAAAGCAGTAGGAATCGTGACCAAATAATGGTGGCCACACCCACTGTGCCCATTCAGAGAACCGTCCAAGAGCTCTATGGTGTGACTCACTGCACATCCACAGAGAAGATGTTCTGCAAATGTTTTCTTCGAGACTGAAGTTTTTTATCTTCTACTCCCCGCTTGAGAGTGAATCTAAATTCCCACTTTCCCTTTTCTTTTCAGCATTTGCTGAGACGGTCACTGTTTCTTTGGTCTTTGGTCTATGAATTCACCATTACTGATCTTTAATCAACTTTCATATTCTCATTCTCAACTAATTTCTTGGTAAAGAGAATCTGCACGGGCATATCTGTTATTTCTAATAGATATTTTTCTTCGAGTTTATAGAGGCTGTGATAAAAAGGGATAAAATGGAGACTAATGCTCTTTTTCTCTCCTCTGGCCCTTAAGGAAATGAGAGGACTGAGGGATCATTCATGAAAGCAAAGGAAGTTTTATTGGTCTTTGTAGGGCAGGTAGCTATGAATACCTTGCTTCCATGAGAAAGCTGATAGCCTCTGGATAAGTATGCTTGAAGGCAAGAAATTCCTCTCTTTAGCATGGCCACGCAGAACACACACACACACACACACACACACACACACACCCCATAAACAAACCAAAACAGAAGATCAGAGTGAAGAAAGTGAAGGCAAAATTGAAAGAGGTAAGAAGACTAAAGTTGAAATTCAGTGTATGACACCCCAGGTGGTTGTTTTTCTTTTCTGCCCTGTGATTAGAAGCATTCAGTGTAACAACTGGCCAAGATGGGGATCATAATAACAGCTAAGAAAGAAATTGCAAGAAAAAGTATAAAAAGTTTTTGAAGTAAGAGAAAAACTACTTTTTCTCTTCTTCCTTTGATATTAAACTCACACAGTGTCTCTCTTTCTCTCACACACATACACACACACACACACACACACACACACACACATCACTTATATAACTTAGAAAAAAAAAAGGTTCCTTGTTTCCACCTATACATGCTTTTGAGGGATGTATAGAATACAATATACTTAACTACTGTTGGATACAATAAAGGAAATTTATCAGACAAGGTTACCTGGCATTTTTAAGTTAAAAATTAGAGAAATTTGGATTTCCCAAATGAGTCAACTTATACATGAAGTGGAAACTGAAAATTTACTAGTGCCGTGGCATTTATCAAAAATCTCACCTCTACCCAAATAACTGTCAGAGGAAACAAGATGAAACTGAAGCATCTGCTTCCCAATTATTCATTTATTAATTATTTAACAAATATTTGTTATACACCTGCTAAAGCACTGGGTACCATGAGGGACTGTATCAGTTAGGGTCCCAAGAGTAAACAGATGGCACATTCAAATTAGGATAATCCAAAGGGAGTTTATTTACAAAAGGGATTTGTTGCAAAGGTTTGGATAAGGAGGAACTGTGCAGGAACCCAAGGCCAGCACCAACACAGCTGTCACCACCCCTGGGTTCCGAAGGGACCAGAAGAGGAGAGAGCAAAGGAAGCAGCCGGAGATAGACTTGCGAGGAGCAGAGGACCTCATAGGGAAGGAGCCAGGGGACCCAATATCCTGCTCTCACTCTCCCATCGTCCTCTGATCTCCACCTGGGGCTCCCCACCCCCTGAACCTGGAGGGCTCAGCGCCTGTGGACAGAGCCCTTACCCACGGGCCTCTGGGAGCCAGAGCAGAGGGGAGCAAAGGAGATCAGGAGGGGCAGATTCAGAGAAGCAGGTAAGAAAGCGTCTATCCTCACAGAGTTTACTTTCCTTTTAGAAAGTGGATATGTTCACATGTAACAATAAGAGCCTTGAGTGCTATTAGGCAAGGACAAACCAAGGGCAAATTTCCAGTTGGGGCAGTAGGAAATGCAGGGCAGTAGCAATGACAGTGAGCTAATGTGTTCTGAATGGCTGCAGTGCTTCTTCAAAAGTAGCATTTTAATAGCATTCCAGGCAGGATTGTAGAATAATACACACCTTTCTCATTTTTAGAGAACTTTCTCCTTATAGGATGCTAATATAAGAAGTTGGAATGGGGAGAACAGAACCATTATGTGAAACACATACCCTATTTTCAATTTTTTTTCTCACCACAGAAGCATATGAGGTTGCCTATGCTTCTGGACTCTCCAGCACGGGTCTTGTACATAAACTACATCTCACATACTTCTTAAAATAAAATTTCTCTTGTTTACAGTGCTACCTGTCCTTCAAGGCTGAATCTTCTCTTAGTTCTCCAACACTAATGTCTTCTTCTTCTAAGTCACCAGAGCACCTATATCCTTACTTTATTAGTTATTTGTTTATGTGTGTTTCTTCTGTCCTTTCATCTTGACGTTAAGTTACTTAAAGGCTTATGGATTTTTAAATATTTCTTTAGATTTCTTTTCACAGTATCTATCACTCTGGGTAGTACAGGAAGGTTATTGAGTTTGATTATTTATATCTGATTGTCTGGATAGATAAATTGTCCCATTGAAATTAACACAACATTTATTCTTCAACCTGCTGGATCAAGATCCTCCGTATATGGGTCAATCATATGCCTTGTTGTGCCTGGTATAGTCTCAGTTTATGCCTGTATTATCTGACTAAGTATTAATAGCTCTCTCCCCTCACTTATCAATATACTCTGAAGAAAATATTTGTAATGCACATACCAGGTAAGGGCCTAGTATTTGTAATACACAAAGAACTCTTTTTCTTTAAAACTTAAGTATACTTAATTTACAATGTTGTGTTAGTTTCAGGTGTACAGAAAAGTGATTCAGTTATACATATATATGTATCTATTCTTTTTCAGATTCTTTTCTATTACAGGTTATTACAAGATACTGAATATAGTTCCCTGTGCTATATAGTAGGACCTTGTTGTTTATCTACTTTATATAGAGTAGTGTGTATCTGTTAACCCCAAACTCCTAATTTATCCCTTCCCCCACCTTACAAAGAACTCCTACAACTCAAAAATAAAAACACAAATAACTCTATTTAAAAATGGGCAGGGCTTCCCTGGTGGTGCAGTGGTTGGGAGTCGGCCTGCCAATGCAGGGGTCACGGGTTCGTGCCCCGGTCCGGGAAGATCCCACATGCCGCGGAGCGGCTGGGTCCATGAGCCATGGCCACGGAGCCTGTGCTCCGCAACAGGAGAGGCCACAACAGTGAGAGGCCCGCGTACTGCAAAAAAAAAAAAAAAAATGGGCAAAGGACTTAAGCAGATTTTTCTCCAGAGAAGATATATAAATAGCCAATAAGCACATGAAGAGATGCTCAACATCACTAATCATTAGGGAAATGCAAACAAAACCACAGTGAGATATCATGCCACACTCATGAGGATGGCTAATAACAAGTGTTATTAAAATAACAAGTGTTGGTGAGGATGTAGAGAAATCGGTACCCTCATAAATGGTTGGTGGAAATGTAAAATTGTGCAGCCGCTGTGGAAAACAGTATGCTGGTTCCTCAAAAAATTAAACATGAATTCACTTATAACCCAGTCATTTCATTTCTAGGTGTATACTCAAGAGAAATAAAAAAGAGATATCCATACAAAAACTTGTACATGGATGTTCATAGCTGCATTATTCATAATAACTGAAAGGTGGAAACAACCCAAATGTCCATCAACTGATGAATGGATAAACAGATTTGGTACAACCCTAATATGGAAATCATTCAGCCATGAAAAGGAATGAAGTACCGATTCATGTACAACAGGGATGAACCTTGAAAATATTATACTCAGTAAAAGAAGCCAGATACAAAAGGCCAAATATTATGTGATTCCATCTATATGAACTGTCCAGAATAGGCAAATCCATAGAGACCAAAAATAAGTTAGTGGTTGCTAAGGCCTGGGGGAAAGATGGCCAAGGAGCCACTGCTTAGTTTGTATGGGGTCTCCTTTAGGGGAGATGAAAATGGTTTGGAACCATATAGAGGTGACGGTTGTACAATACTGAATATACTAAAAACCACTGAATTGTACACTTTAAAATAGTGAATTTTATGTTATGTGAATTAAATCTCAATTTCACAAATTGCAAAAAAATCTGTAACAGAACAAAATCCCAACGTGTCCTGGTTTGGATAGTTAATTATACGATCATTCTATCCATAGGGCAATTATCAGGGCATAAATGGAAAAAAGGAAAGATTACAGAGATTGCAGGGAGCTGGGAGCTGAAGGACTGAACAAAGATCTTTTTTCAAGACCCAGTTCTCAAAGAGATAGACAATTAACATTACAGGAAGAAAGCTCTGGTTTTGTGTTTTCAATCTGATATTATTCAGGATCACGGCCAGACTGAAATTCCAAAGATTTTCTTGAAGAGTAAAGGTTAATATTCCTTAGTACAGAAGTTCCCCTAGCTGACAAATTTTAACTTAGAACTTTCAGATGGACGAGCAAAACTGGATACCTACAGACGTAGTGTTAATTCAGCAGAGGTAGGAGCTTAAGAACTTCAGTGCACAGCCAAAGTGCTGCTGCTGAAACTTTTGTGTCAGGATCCCACCAGCACCCTAGTTTTCATGGCACATTTCAATGAGCCCAAAGCCAGAGTCAGTGGCAGTTGACAGCAAGGAAGATCCTATAGCTGCTAAAGGGGTTCCCTGTGCTCTTGGCAAACTCATCAAGGAGAAGAGTTGCCTCCTTCCCACATGTGCGGTGGAGATGAAACTAACCCATTTTACACAAAGATGACTGATAGAATGTGTATTAGCCTGACTCTAAAGCTTAAAAGATGAACTCACAGTCCTGTTTAGGAGAAATGCATTTGAGACGTATGAGTTTATAAACCTAGCCTGTTTGGAAGTAGAAAGCTATACTGAATCTATTCCCTGCCTTTGTTTTATTTTATTTTTTAAATTAATTAATTAATTTATATTTGGCTGCATTGGGTCTTCGTTGCTGCGTGCTTTCTCTAGTTGCGGCAAGCAGGGGCTACTCTTCGTTGCGGTGCACAGGATTCTCATTGCGGTGGCTTCTCTTGTTGCGGAGTACAGGCTCTAGGAGTGCGAGCTTCAGTAGTTGTGGCACGAGGGCTCAGTAGTTGTGGCGCACGGGCTTAGTTGCTATGCGGCATGTGGGATCTTCCTGGACCAGGGCTCGAACCCTTGTCCCCTGCATTGGCATGCGGATTCTTAACCACTGCTCCACCAGGGAATTTCCCCTACCTTTATTTTAAATCAGGTGTTAAGAGGTCTCCTTATGAAATAAAATCCCCTGAACTCTCAACAAGGCCCTCTCAGGGGGGCGTTGACTCTGCCTCAGTTTGTCACACCATCTTCTTGTCCTTCCTTTTATTCCTTTCTCCCTCCCTTTTACTGAAGACTTTCTCTAGACTTAGCAATAGAAAGTACACACAAAAGTAGACCCTGGAGATTTGCCCTCAGAGACCTCATCATCAAGTTGAAGAGACAAACAGAAATACATAGAAAATGGTAGATATTCTTATGCTTTAAACAATGTATGAGCATGTGAACAAATTCGAAATGAGCAGAACAGGAGTACATACTGTGGGTTTTGGAGGAAGATCATCATGGGATGAAAAAGACTGGGAAGAGTTATTTTGTTTAAGGGAACTCTCATTATGAAGAACTGAAAGATTTTCTACTGACAGTTGAAAATATGTTGCCTATTGACTAGGGCTTGAAAATAGTTTTGTTTTACATAGTTGTAATCAGATTTGAGGTGTACCATAAAATTCTAATACAGTCTCCTTTCCTAACGCCAAATTGGAGAGCCTCTTAGCATTTGTGCTAACAGGATTTGACCTATAATACATTGTGTTTATATAATACCCTATATTTAGCATCAAATGGAAAAGTTTTCCAATAATGAGGTTTTGGAACACAGTCAATTCATGGCATCAAGTCATGCTCATGACAGCTCAGCAGCTCTGAACTGTTCTTGAGAAGAAAGTGAGTGACAGAATGCAAAACTAGCAATTGTGCAGAGAACTGAGCTGTGCCCTTCATCAAAACTTGACTGTAAACTTTCTTTATAACGGACCACTTGGCTGTTTGACCTTTCTCTGGGGAAACTGTCCTTCATCCTCCCATCCCTCACTCCTAAAAACCTTTCATTCTATCTCAGTGGTAGTACTAGACCATCAGCTAAATTAGAACATTGGCAGGGTCCAATTTTTAGTTTGACAATTACTTCACTTAACCATATATATATATTTTTCCTTTCTGAAAAACCTGCCCAATCCACAACACAACAAAACAAAATAGATGGACCAAAACACCACCATCACCGCCAACAGCAAACAAAAATCCCCCAAATAACAATAACAACAAAAACTATGCCATGAGACAAAATTCCCCCACTGATTTCACTCAGCAAAGATTTTAGGCACCTATTTTGTGAGCCCGCCATACTGAGAACGTTCTGGCACAAAGAAATGAGAAATTTGCCTGTTTCAGGTATGGTTTTTAGGAATAGAATTTTCCATACTGGATTAGATCATTTTTCCATCAAGTCCAATATCCTGCTTAGCTGACATGAAGTTAATGATGGTGAAATGCTTTGAAAACATACATACCACATATATATATAAGCAATAATGAGCCTGCATGCTAGTAACTTTATGGTCCCAATCCCTGGTTCATGAAAGAATTTTTGAAAAGAAACTTAAATGAATAGAAGAGACAAAAGTATTAAAAAGATTAGCTTCTTGCTTCTTTTCACATTTTTGTTTTGAGCAAATAAATAATTTTAAAAAAACCCAAACAAACCTAGAAGTGTTAACAATTAAGGGTGTTTCCAGAACCAGCTAAGCGTGTGTTTGGTGATATTCTTTACAATGTGGACGTGTTTCTTGGGTCTGGCTGTGAAAAACTGAGTTCAGCAGGTTGCATGTAACCATAGGGCTCACAGCCTAGAAGTGATTCTTTTTGTTCTTTCTTCTCTCCTATTGGGCAGGGAATAGGAGGGACAGAAGCTTTACCAACCAGTATTTCTTCAATTGTTTAGCTTTAAATTTGCTCACAGAGTGGGAGCCATTTTCTTTCAGATCTGTTTACTTGGTATTTTTTTCAGGTTAGTTTAATTTGTACTTAAACTATGGAAAGAACATTAAAATAAACTATAGTGCTTGCTTTTTTACTTTAAGTATTGTTTACTGAACAGCTTTTTAAAATTAACGACGACTGAAGACTGTATGGGATTCATCAGTGAATTATGGTTCCTTTGCTCTCTACAAAGGCTGAAAAAGAAAAGAAATCACACTGCAGAGTCCTTCATTCTTTGTGTTACTTTTTAAAAGGCATCTCAAATTTTCCATTTAGAAAGTTTCCAGATAACTTTACCATTTGGTCTTTATTTAATTTGGAGCTGTTTAGATCATTTCCCAAGAACACTTGGCTTCTTAAAAATTTCAGAATGATTAAGATATTGATGCTTTAGGAGCTTATATTTTTATTGGGATGTTATTTGAAATTCTATCTAGATTTTATCTAAGTTTTCTAAACATTACTGAATAACAGAGTTTATAAGATACAGAAGAAAAGGTGCCAAAATAACACAATATTTGTATGTAGTTTCTATCTCAAATAGCCCGAAGCATTTTGCGTGCAAATACTTATTCTATTTTATAGATGAGAAAATTTAGGGACTAGAATAACCATCATAGCGTTGCATAGTGAAAAATGCCCTGAGCTGGAAACAGACTGTTTATAGGTTTGAATCATCGGAGGCCTGGCATTTAACCTCCCTGGGCCTCAGTCTCTCCACTTATAAAATGAGGGATTTGGACTAAATCTACTGAGAATCCTAACATTCTGCATGTCTAACCCTGGAGGAACTTTTCAACAGTAAGAAAAGGAATGAGAACTAAATTTAATTTGCCAACCCTAGTGAGGAAAGGGGACTGGGGTTGAGAAGGTATAAAGACACTGGAACAGGGAATTCCCTGGTGGTCCAGTGGTTAGAATTCCGCCCTTTCACAGCTGAGGGCTGGGGTTTGAACCCTGGTCAGGGAACTAAGATCCCACACACACACACACACACAAAAAAGGCACTGGGACGTGGTGGCCTTGAGAGGAGGTATTGCTGGGATCAACCTCAGTGCTTTCACTGTCATGGACCCGGGTTCGATCTCCCGTCGAGGAACTAAGTCACACAAGCCTTGTGGTCAAAAAAAAAAAAAAAAGGTTCCAGTCAATTCAGTGAGGAAAAACCAGTCAGGCCCATTGTTTCCAGCCAGGCATGCCTAGTAACCCTTAGATTCCCAGACCTCTTATATCTTTGCTAACTTACTTTTAACTTGCTTTTCCAAAATCAGCCTATCTTACCAGTAGGTTCACAGCTGCAATTGTATGTACACAATGCCAGGCACTAAATTAAATTCTTCTTCCAAATTAACTGACACCACCTAACCACACAACTAAAATGCTTTTCTGGTTATAAAAGCAATACATGTTTTACTGAAGAACATTAGGAAAAATTTTAAAAACTACAAGTAAGATGAAGATCGGCAATAAGCCCACTACCCAGAGAGTAAATGAAACATTTTAGTATGTTTCCGCCTGAGTTCTCTTCTGTGGGCATATCTACAGTTTCTGTTTTGAAAACTGGGATCACACTGTATACATGACTTTAAACCCCTTTTTAATATTAAGGGTATATTGTGAGCACTTTCACATCACAAATGCTCTTACATAGTAAGATGGTTATTTCATTCTGATGCCAAACATCTCGATGAAAAGTTAAAAAATCAGTCAATTATCTGGATATCTTCAAATATCCAGATGTTTGGCACCAGGTCGACAAAACATTAAAATCCTCGACCAAAATTTGCAGCTTTTGCACAGATGTCTGGCATTATGTAGGCAAACTCTCTCTGAACTGACTGGCCCCTTTGGCAGCAGAGGGACAGAGCATTTACTACATGCTTTAGGTCCAAAGTGTTTCAAAGTGTAGCTCATGTGTGCGTGGGTAACTTTTTCATTTTTTCATAATGAGTCAGCAGCACAAAGAATATGTATATATTTTAGAAACCTTCAATCCACTATGAAAAAAGTCCGCTATCTATATCTTTAGTCATTTCTCAGCCAATTTGACTGTTTGTTGACCTTGAGAGCTTAGGATAAAGGTGTCATTTCACCCAAGTCTTGGTGTTGAGGATTTGTATCCTAGTCAGGGATTTGTACTGTCTTCTTTGCTATAATGAAGACAGTTCTTTCTGGCTGATAATTTTATTAACAGATTGCTCTGAATATTTAAAAGTCATGTTAATACGCCAACATCCCGGACAACAGTCTCACTTAAAATACATTAAGATTGCTCTAAAAGGTAATTTTATGATTTTCTAATTACCTTGTTCCTTGGGTCATCGTCCTCCTTTTAGTTCTGTATTAGTGCCTGTATTTTCACTCGTACGCTTTTTTTTGATTCCTGAAGGCATCGTTTACGTAAGTTCAGTGAAGTTCAATGTCATCCACAATTGTGTCACGCCAAATTTTATGTACTTTAATACATATTTATAGTTATCTTTGAAATTTCCATCCTTAGTATATTTTTCTACTTCTTGACATGCTCAAGAATGCCTTTCATAGCTGTCTTTCATTTTCCATCCTATCTGATTTTCTTTTCATTAGTGTTACTTTGATTATGTCTATTACATGTCTATTAGCATAAAAATATTTCTACTTCTGTTGCTGAAATAGGAAAGAAAAAAAAAAGAAAGAATCTATCCAAGTTATGCCAAAGAGAGCAATGTAGCTGAATAATGCAATGCACAAGTCAGTGAGTAACGTGAACTAAGTCCACGGCTTGCCTTTCACCAACGCAGCACTGCTCCTCTTGTCCCCTATGTTCTCTTCCTGGCTCCATCGCCTCGTTGCTCAGCTGCCACAGGCAGGACATTAGCTGGGCCTTTGCCTCGGGTTCTCCATCCTTCAGCCATAAAAAATTAAATATTCCCACAACGGTATGTCTTGTGAAATAATTTGTAAAGGTTCCTTGACATCATAAACGTCAATATTAAATGTTACTGTTGAGTAGCTTGATTTATCTGAATAAGTTGCATTGAAAAACCAGGTGGATATAAATTTTTGATTTTTCAAAAAAATATATAAATCACCCCACATCTGAGGACTACGGCTTCGTTTCTTACAAGGCATTGTAATCTCATTTTCAGTTTTACCATTTGGGTCTATGTGTATTATTTGCTCTTGTGAATATTTTCTTCAGATTTATTGAGTGGTGTTCTTGCGCAATGGCAAATTACTTAAGATTTTATATTCTGGGCACTTTTCTGGGGTCTGAACGGGTCTAAGTAGAGCAATCATTAATGAGGTGTCTGTCACCGCTATTCTGGGATGATATCGTTCCACAATTGCTATGTTTTATGAGACAGCAAATCTTTGGATAAAAATGAGAAATTATAGCTACTTAGCTAGATACTTGGAAATCTCTAGACAGTTGTATTCTTTCATGCGAAGTACTAGACTGCTGGGCTATAAAAACAGTAACCTTAGACTTTTGACCTAGTGTCCTTCAGATGTAGATTTCTGCGTGGCCATATAGGTTGTACATATAAATAATAAGTAGAAACATAGACGTGCACATACATGCAAAAACTGTTGAAAGAAATGGCAGAATCATTTCAATCGTTTATTTGGCAACTGACAGTTGTATTCAGTTACTAATTGGTTGCTTTAAAGTTAAGCAGTTGGTTGACAAACTTAACTCTTTCACCTTAGTATTGGCATAGTCATATCGTGGTGCACATATTCCTCTGCGGCTGAATTTCAGTGACTATTTCCTGATATCTATCAATGATCAGAGAGGTTAAGATTCCTGTTTCTTTCACTTCCCTCATCCAATCCATTAGCAAGTCCTACAGCACTACCTTCAAAATATATTCTGAATCTAACTGATTCTCGCCACCTCTACGACTTCCCCCTTGGCCCAGACTACTGTCACCACTTGCCTGGACCATATAATCGCCTCTGGACTGGTCTCTGTCCTTCCAATCTTGTCTCTCCTAGGATCTCTTTGCTCCCCTCCAGGTGCCAGAATACTCTTTTAAGAATATAATCTGGATCATGTTACTTTTCTGCTCCTAAGCCTCCAAAAGCTTCCCAAAATATTCAGAATATAAGCTGATCTCTAAGATCCAACATGATCTGCATCCTGTTCATCGCTCTTCCTTTCACCAGCCACACAAGGCTTCTTACGGTTCCTCCCATATATGAAGCCAGCTTGCGTCTCAGGGCTATTGTAACCACTACATCCATGCCTGGAAGCTTCTTGCCTTGTAGACTCATACATCTCAGGTTCCTTCAACATTACCGCCTCAGAGAGACCTTCCCAGTCTTTGTTTCCTAAATGAGGTTGTCTACCCCTTGTCATTCTCAATACCCTTGACCTGCTTTATTTTGCTTCATGATACTTTTCACTATCGAAATTTGTTGAAAGACATTAAAGACAATATAAATAATTGGAGAGATCTCTATTCCTGGATATTCCTGGATAGTAATGTTCAATATCATAAAGATATAAATTCTACCCCAAATGAATGAATCTATAAATTTAAAGCAATTTCAACCAAAATTCCAACTACCCTTTGAATTTGACAAAACAATATAAAATTAACCTATAAGAACAAGTGCAATGTGTACTTATTTCAGGATAAAGTAATGGAACAGAACAGAATCAGAAATTGACCTTTGTATACATAGGGTTTTAGCAATATGACAAAGATGATTTTTTATACAATTTTTAAAGGTTGCTCCCCATTTACAGTTATTACAAAATACTGGCTATATTCCCTGTGTTGTACAATACATCTTGTAGCTTATTTTATACCCAATAGTTTGTACCTCCCACTCCCTCACCCCTGCCACTCCCTGCCCAGATATACTTCTGTTTATGGATTGTTATTTCTCTCAGCTACCAGCATATAATTTTCTTGAAAGAAGGAATGTTGTTCATTTTTTGCATTGATGTATCCCAGCACCTAAATTTGCCTGGCGCATAGTATGTGCTCAGTAAATATCTTTTCACTGAAAAAATGACTCACGGTTGACTAATAAAGAACCTTTGTTCTCTAGATTTATATCGTTCTATCATACAGCTCTGGGCTTGCAAAATTATCATGGAAACATTTCTTGGAGGCACAATTATCAGCAAATAATGTCTCCTAGACAACCTACTTAAAGAAATCTAGATAATATTAGGAGACAGTTGGATTCGAGCACCACTAGTTGATCAATTACATGATTTATTTGCTCAGCTGTGCTGATCATTTCTGCCAGGTGACCCAGACATGGGTCCTGTGGGCTTACAGCCTGAGTGGGGTGAGATGTGCCATCCCCACATGCCTCATGAGTGGAATGGGACTTACACCCTCACTCTCTGTGTTATTAGGGTCGGTTTTCTTTTCCATCTTGGTTCACCTCAGAAATCACTGAATATTCTGATGTTGTGGTAGTTTCCCATGCTCTTAAAACTATTTTCTTTCACATTATTGAAGGATAAAAATGACAAAAGTTGACCCCAAAGGCCTAGCCACCTAAGCAGAAACTTCTCTTCTGTGAATACTTGGGTTAGTCCATAACAAGTATAGGCTGAATTCTTTCCACGTGTCAAACTGTGTGGTAAGCTTTAAGAAAAAGCAAAAAACACAACTGCCCTTTCATTTGATCATGCTTTTTTAGAGCTTTCACAGATATTCTCATTTATCTCATTCATAGTCCCTGCTCTCAAGAACTTTGTAATCTATATGTGGGCTTTTTAAAAAATGTAAAATTTGAGACTAACGTGAAAGTATACAAAGCCTAAATTGCTTCGTTGGAATAAATATCACAGGAATTGAGGGCGTGGTAGGCTTGGACTGGAATGGACTTTTTTTTTGTTTTAATTTATTTATTTTTATTTATTTTTGGCTGCGTTGGGTCTTTGTTGCTGCGCGCAGGCTTTCTCTAGTTGCGGCGAGTGGGGGCTACTCTTCGTTGCGATGCTCAGGCTTCTCATTGCGGTGGCTTCTCTTGTTGCGGAGCATGGGCTCTAGGAGTGCAGGCTTCAGTAGTTGTGGCACACCGGCTCAGTAGTTGTGGCTCGTGGGCTCTAGAGCGCAGGTTCAGTAGTTGTGGCGCAGGGGCTTAGTTGCTCCGCGGCATGTGGGATCCTCCCGGACCAGGGCTCGAACCCGTGTTCCCTGCATTGGCAGGCGGATTCCTAACCACTGCGCCAGCAGGGAAGCCCCTGGATTGGACTTTTCAGAGAAGGTTTCAGAGAGGTCAGGGTCGATCCAAACCTTTGGCCAATTTCTCCACTGGACCATTGCTTACATTAATTTAAAACATATTTCACGTTCTCTAAGATCTTATATTCTAGCGGGAAAGTTATAAAGCTAACATTAAAACAAAGCTGAACTGGGTACTATAAGCAAAACAGAACAGGACACCAGAGGAAAAAGAGAGAGCTTTGGATCAGGCTATCAAGGAAAGCTTCATAGAGAAGGGCCCACAGGACCTGGTTTTCAAGGATGAGGAACACTACTGCAGTCACAATAAATTTATTCAACTGGCCATGACTCCGCATCGATTTGGTCAGCGTTACCAAAGCATTTTTAATATGTAACTACAACATAAATAACTTCCCAGAGGTAAATGCATCTTTTAGGTTTACAGTGAGCAGTATTATGAATGCAGTCTATCTCAGGAAGCTATTCCAGAATGGGATTCAAACCTACACACAATTAAGCAGAAAGGATGAATCACCCTCAAAATGGAGGAAATAACTATGCAAAACTTAACTGATTACTGATCGTTAGCCAAGAAACTTTTCTCTACTCCCCAAATCCAATAAAACAATACCACTTGCTCCTATAAGTACAAAACTTAGTGCCAAAGAAAATAATCAGTACATTATATTGCTATGTAAATTAATGCAGAATTGATAAAAGGAGATGTATCAGATAATGTGCTCTTTAGAGTAATCTTCGTTTTCAAAAAGGTGTCATCAATCCCATTTTGAGATGGCAAAACTGAGGCTCAGGAAGGTCAAGTACCCAAACTTCCACAGCTCCTAAATGGCATCACTACCAGGATCTGGAGTCTGGTCTGTCTGGCTCCATTACTACACTGTACGTTGCCATAAAGAAAACAAGTGGGTGGGGTAGGGAGGAAGAGATAAATTAGGAGTTTGAGATCAACATATACACACTACTATATACAAAACAGATAAACAACAAGGACTCACTGTATAGCACAGGGAACTATATTCATTATCTTACAATAACCTATAATGGGAAGGAATCTGAAAACGAATATGTGTATATATATATATATATATATATATATATATATACACACATATACATATAACTGAATCTCTTCACTGTACACCTGAAACTGAAACTAACACAATATTGTAAATTAACTATACTTCAATTTTTAAAAATGATTATTAAAAAAAGTCTATTTTGTCTGTGAAAAAAAAAAGTGGGAAAGCAGGCTAGGTAGGATCCAGAAGCCAGGCTGTGTAACCCACAAAGTGAAGCGAGGCCCTCGCATAGTCCTCTGCTGGGGGCACAAACAGATGCCACCCACTGTCGATCCAGGGCGCGTCATCTGCACCAAACCTTGCTTTTGACAGCACTTCCATGGTTCTCAATAAGAACTTACTTTGACTTTTCAGTTTTCTATATTTACAGTGATTTTTACATGAAATTTACCCACGAGCCAAGGAAGCTGTTTGAAGCAATCCCAAACAAAGCACAAAACAAAGGTCTCTGAGTCAAGAGAGATTCAGAAGGCAGAAGTTTGGGCTGGTGTGTTAACATCCATCGGGAAAGTTAGCAGACTTTGCCCGGCAGCACTGGTAGGCAGAGGCCGGGAGCAGACCTCAGGGTAAGGAGGCAAGACAGCGTCCCAACTCTCTTGAGTTATGCCTCCATTTAATTTTGTTTGAATTTTAAGATCAAATCTGCCCATATGTAAATATGTCTTAACAAAAGCACATTTTAGGGGCTTCCCTGGTGGCGCAGTGGTTGAGAGTCCGCCTGCCGATGCAGGGGACACAGGTTCGTGCCCCGGTCCGGGAAGATCCCACATGCCGCGGAGCGGCTGGGCCCGTGAGCCATGGCCGCTGAGCCTGCGCGTCTGGAGCCTGTGCTCCACAACAGGAGAGGCCACAACAGTGAGAGGCCCGCGTAACGCAAAAAAAAAAAAAAAGCACATTTTAAAGCCAAATCTAAATACTGTGTACATCAGCCACCATTTTACAGGACTCAAGCGGTGTTCTCATCCATGAATGCTATTAACTGAATGTTGGTTAGTGCTTAGAATGCAAACAAAAAGATAACATTTCATGCTTATTACCCTTGACATATTTCAAAAGAGAAGCGGCACTGGATGTGACAATTCAAAGAAATTCTAACAGAGAACACTACTTCTGCCCCCAATGTTTCCTGTATCTTCAAACAGAAGGGCTGAGTTTTATTTCTCCTGTCACTTATTTGTTGGTTCTTGCTCACAGGACTGGGATGAGTTCAGCAGATGGCCCTGGTGGTATTAGGGGAACAGGAGAAACAAGACTTGTGAACTTGTTCTGGAGGGAAGATTGGGGAGACAGAATTGGCAGACAGGATGGGATGAGGCCCTGGAATAGGCTGGGGCAACGGGTTCAGCACTAATGGTACCCCTTTTATGTGGCGCCTTGGTGACATAAGACCAGGTTCTAGTTCTTGATGTTGGTACCCATCTAGCCTACCTGCTCAGCAGGAGTCATTGTATTAAGACTTACTTACAGCAGCAACATGGATGGACCTAGAGATCGTCATACTGAGTGAAGTCACACAGAGAAAGACAAATATATGATATCACTTACATGTGGAACCCAAAAAAAGGGTACAAATGAACTTATTTACAAAACGGAAGTAGAGTCACCAAAGTAGAAAACAAACTTATGGTTATCAGGGGGTAAGGGGGAGAGGGATAAATTGGGAGATTGGGATTGACATACACACGCTACTATATATACTGATAAAACAGATAACTAATAAGGACCTACTGTATAGCATAAGGCACTCTACTCAATACTCTGTAATGGCCTATATGGGAAAGGAACCTAAAAAAAGAGTGGATATATGTGTATGTATAACTGATTCACCTTGCTGTACACCTGAAACTAACAAAACATTGTAAATCAACTATACTCCAACGAAAATTTTTTTTAAAAAGACACTTATATAAACCTAGACAGACTCATCACAAGAGAGTTTTCAAAATCTTAGTAGTACTGTAATATTCTTTCTATCTGGTCTCGGACCTCTCCTGTCAGTTTTAAAACCAGAATACAAACCTTAGGTCCTAAGATATACTCTATTTTTTACTATTTTCTCTCATTTATTATTTTAACTCAAAATCACAAAAGAAGACAGAAAAACCTCATTCGAATGCCATGGGAATATGACAGTGGGTTGCACTTGGGAAACACAAGCACCGTTACCTGTGGATTATATTACTAGGAAGTTTACTATAAGTGGAAATAAAGTGTATCAAATATGATTTTCTCATAGAAACAGTGCTATAACCGAAGGGTAAGTTCCTGACCTAGGGTCTTATGCCAATTTTTACCAAATGCAGGACTTAATAAACTATAAATGATATATTTTATGTTTCATAGCATAAACCTTTCTAAAGCAGACATAAATCAATTAAGTAGCGCTACAAGTAGTCAATAAACATAAAATCCATTTAATATGATGCAGTCTGACTGCGTTTTCCTGCCAAATATTTTACCGAAGCAAAACAGCTCTAAGGAGAGCGCTTATTAGTTTTACGGATTTCAGGATGATTTTCTTGAGGACAGTTTGAAGAGCACGTTGAAGGAGAGTTTGGGGCAGTGAGCTGATGCCATTTTGGAAAAGAGAAAACTAACTCAGTTTTCTATGGTTCCCTCGTTTTCTTATAGTCAATTTTCCCATCATAAAACCTAGGGATTAGAACTAATCACGGCCTGCTAGTGTTTTTGAGGTTGGGATTCATTTCCTCAAAAGGGGAGCATAACATATGTTCATGTGAGAAACTGTTTAAGTGTCGGGAGTTGCAATGCGGGTGTAGTTGGCAGAGGGCTGCAAGTGTGAATTGCTATGAGTACAAATCACCACAATGATTGCTTGCGTGACTTTTCCCCCTTCCAATTTATCACTGAGCAGAAGAAACATTAACTGGAAAACTTCGGTGCTTACAATCCTAGTTAATAAATTCAGGGCAAAAAAAATGAGCAGATCCTGAGAATTCTGGACTAGACCTGAAAACCATCCCAAATGTTATCATTTTGACTACAATTTCACAATAAGAAATCACCAGTTATCCTTGAAGAAGGCAATCAATGTCAAGGGAAAATGGATCTGATAATAATTCTCCAAATCTTACAATAAAATCCTGAATTTTCTATCAGGTCAGTCTGTGTAACAGGACACAGAGAACAGTGCAATTTTGTCTGATTTGTGTTAGAGGGAAAAAAGAGGGAAACTATTCATTTAATTGTATTATATCAAAATTAATTTGGGAAAAAGTCACAAATGAGTTCCGCCATTTCTGACAACATGATTTTTATCAGCTTGGCTAAATCGTGCAGGGAGGGGTGGGTGGGAGCGGAGATTTTATTACAAATCTCGGGAAAAAGACCTTTCCATCAACATGATTCAACTTTCATTTGCAGATATCAGCGTTCAGAATAACTCTCCTATAGCTGTGTTTACTTTCTGCAGAACTTGCCCTTTGTCAGGTCCATTTATCTTAAAAGGCCCAGTTATTCCTCTCCTTAGTGCACAACCAACTCCACTAAAGCTGTGTTTATCTCTGCTTGTTTTCTAATCTAGTGGAACTGAGGCAGCTAGATGGTCAAGTATGATTTCCCCTTGAAATACAAACTGCTGTTTACCTAGCATGTTGCAAAGCAGTAGTCTTGTTTTCTAAAATCACCTGAAACATACTAGAAAGCAAGAAGGTCACAAACCAACCTTTCTGGGATAAAGGCACTGGTGTTGTCCAGATCTTGTCCTTCAGGGACAGGAAAAGTGATGTCCTCAGGTTCTGAAAGTGGAGGAGGGCCACCAGGCTGTTAGGCTCTTCTAAGTACAGGAAAAAAAAAAAAAAAAAGGAAGCAAAGTAGGGACCGGCGATTGGTTTTGCCTCTTTAGCAAGTCCAGTTTTCTCCAGACTATTTCTGTTTTGCCTTCATAACAGTGAGTGAATTCCTTTGAAACAAAAAGGCATTTCTTTTAAGAATACCTTTCTCTTCAGCTCCTGTTTTCTGATCCTCTAAACCAACCCTCTGTTTGACTTGACAACTAAGGGAATAAACACAGGAAAATTGTGTTGAAGCTGCAGACTGGGGGGAAAAAAACAGCATTAAAAGAAGGAAAACCAGGCTTCCCCAGTGGCACAGTGGTTAAGAATCCGCCTGCCAATGCAGTGGACACAGGTTCAAGCCCTGGTCCAGGAAGATCCCACATGCCGCGGAGCAGCTAAGCCCGTGTGCCACAACTACTGAGCCGGCGTGCCTGGAGCCCGTGCTCTGCCACAAGAGAAGCCACCGCAATGAGAAGCCTGCACACCACGATGAAGAGTAGCCCCCACTCGCCACAACTAGAGAAAGCCCGTGCATAGCAACGATGACCCAACTCAGCCAAAAATAAATAAATAAGACAAATAAATTTATTTTAAAAAAAAAAGTAAAATCAGTATGTGTAGAGCTTGAAACCCTGGAGGGGAAGGACCACTGTAGCCGCCAAGAGCAAAGGCGTGAGCTAACGCCAGCCTTTAAATGGAACAGGCCTCAGCTCAATTCAAAACCTGTTTAAAAGTCAACACATCTTGAACAGGAGATAAGTCCTTTAGGCAAAATGGGGAAACTCATTAAGAGGTACTTGTAAGACTTAAACTGAGAGGTCTCTCAGGTGACTCCGTGGCCGGGGGTGGGGGGCAATCATCGTCCTTACAGGAAGAGCTTAGCAATGATTGTAAAATAATACTATCCGCTGAGCGCTGTCTTATGCCAGGTGCTTTATATCTTATTTGACTTGCAAAGCAGCCCTATTCATTACTGTCATTGTCTCCTCCTGTGGCTACCTCTTTAGTGACAAGACTGGGCTTTGAACCTAGAACTTTATGCTTTTTCTGCTACACAAAGTGGCTTCCCTCAAAAGAAGTAATCAGCGTAACTGCTTTGTAAGCAGTCAAGTTCTGTAATATTTTATAGTTAAAGCTTTCCCACTCTGCAAAGTCCAGCCAAAATTCAAAACAGAGCTCTCCTCTGTAAAGTGGCACGAGCCTGGGTTTAGCTGTCACTCGCTGCCTGCCTTCTTTACCCCAGCTGGAACCCCAATGGTTTTAGTTTGGAAAACAGTGATGATAATAGCTCCTTAAAAACTTTTTTGAGGGAATTCCCTGGCGGTCCAGTGGTTAGGACTCGGCGCTTTCACTGCCGAGAGCGTGGGTCCAATCCCTGGTCTGGGAACTAAGATCCCACAAGCCATGCGATTACGCCAGAAAAAACAAAACGAAACAAAACTGTTTTGAGGTACAAATGAAGTAACATATGTAAAATAGTGCCCGACACATAGTAGGCAAAGCTGGCACTCAATAAACATCCCTTTATCCTCTTTCCTCATAACTGCTCAAAAACGATAAAATGTGTTCTGTCTTGACGAATACCGTTCCTCATCTATTCAGTCACCTAAGCTGTCAACTTTGAAAGAATCACTCATGGATCCATTCAAAAACTACTTTCTGAGGGCTTCCCTTCCCTGGTGGCGCAGTGGTTGAGAGTCCGCCTGCCGATGCAGGGGAGACGGGTTCGTGCCCCGGTCCGGGAAGATCCCACGTGCCGCGGAGCGGCTGGGCCCGTGAGCCATGGCCGCTGAGCCTGCGCGTCTGGAGCCTGTGCTCCGTGAGAGGCCCGCGAACCGCAAAAAAAAAAAAAAAAATTTTCTGAGCACTTACCAGTAGTGTTCTAGGTGAGCCAGGAGGAAAGGTAGCAGGGCACCATCTGTAAACGAATGACATACTCATTGAGGATACACACGAACTGGTTAGAAGTGATTAGTCCCAAGATGGCGGAAGATTCAACTTCCGGTAGAACTTGAGCCTCATTATGTGCTTCTTGTAATATATTAGCATATGCGAAATGACACACCCACAAGCGCCATGACAGTTCCGAGGCTGACCATAAAAGGCCAAAAAGTGGGCAGTGGCCCAATTCCTGGAAATCCGCGCTCCTTCCCCCAAATAGTTGCAATAATCCTCCCACTCATTAGCATATGAAATTACCCGGTCCATAAAAACTAACCACCCCATGTTTTGGGGTCCCTCTCAATTTCCAAGATGATCCCCATGCCCTGGGGCCACGCTGAGATGGATCACATTCTGCCTATGGAATGTATATCTCTCTAAACAAACCTGCTTTCACTTTACTATGTCTCCTGCATTCTTTCCGGCACAAAGCCAAGGATCCTCACTTGGCAGCTCATCCCAGGGACTCACCTGAGACCTGAGACAGGACCATCCTCTCGCACCCCATGTTCCTGCAACATAAGCACTAGGGATCAGGAAGTGAACAAAACAGATGAAGATAATTTAACTACACTTGTCTACCTCCCCAGCTTCCCACCCAAATAACCACCAAAGTCCTATCCATTGTGTATACATCACTATGTTAGAAAGTGAGATCCTGTCTATCTCGAACATCTTAAATCTATCCCATCCTCTTCTTTCCTACTGCCCCTCCAAAATGTGGAAATGCATTCTCTTCCATCTGTCTTAGACCAGTGGGTCTCAAACTTGAGCAGAATCACCCAGAGAACCAAGCAAAAGAGGCTGCCCAGAAAGCAGTTAACAGTGCCACTGGGGTTCCAACTGTTTCAAATGATCAGGGACCACGGAAAGAAACTCGTGCTTCACCAAAGAAAAATACCTAAACATCAAAACACTTAAATATTATGGAAAATAACATTGTAAAATATAAAATAAATTAAAATAAAGGAAAGGAAACTTTGAAACTTAGGTACCGAGCAAATGCCAGGTCTAGCAAACATAATGCTAGTCCTAGATTACTTATTGATTTAAAAACAACAAAAAAATAGTAAAGTATAGAAACAAATTAATGTTTTATAGACCCTGGGAAAAAGAATTTTCAGCAAAGTACAAAAATTTAAAGCATTCCTCTCCCTAATTTTGTAATTCTTTACTATGGCTCAGAATGTCACTTCTGTTTTAAATAACAGAATTGATAACTGAGCAAGGAAACATAATTTGGATTATAAAATTCTTGCCTTAATAAAAATTCCTTAAACAGTGAGAAAAAAAAAAGAATCACCTGGAGATCTTGTTCACACCCAAAGTGCTGGGACCCACCCCCAGGTGATAGTGATACTGCTGCTCTAGGGACAACACTTTGAAAACCACTGACATAGGTGGTTTTCACCTAGATTACCTAGATTACTATTGCTTGCTCCAACCGTCACCTCACCATCTTCTAATCCAGTGGTCAGCAAACTCTGGCTCCACAGCTTGTTTTTGTAAATAAAGTTTTACTGGCACACAACCATGCCCATTTGGTTACACATTGTCTATGGCTGCTTTTGTGCTACAAGGCAGATATAAGTGCTTGGGACAAAGACATATGCCTTATGACATATGACCCACAGAGCCTAAAATATTGATGATCTGGCCTTTTACAGGAAAAAATGTGCTGACCTCATCCTCACCTGCTACAAAAATGGTCCTTCCAAAAATAAGGCCCATCCTGTCACCTCCTGTTTTAAAAGTACCAGTGGAATCCAAAGTCTCCTATGATACAACAAGCTGTCCAACCCTAGTTGGCCAATCTCTTTGTACCCTATCCTGTAATTTTGCCATCCTGGACTTCTTAATTTTCTCTGATCATGCCAAGATCGTCTCCCATTTCCCTGTCATCCCACATCTTGTCCATCTATCTACACTACGATTCTCCGTTCCTTCACAGGATGAGCAACTGTATCATGTGTGAGTTTAATGTTTGAGGATTCAACTATACGCTCTGCAGAGAGACAGGGAGAAAGAGGACAGTCTGCCCGCCCATTCTGCTTCATGGGTTTGTGTTTCTGAATGAATGTGAGATGGGAGGCTTGAATCTACTGCTTCCTCAGTCTGCTCAGACCCAGTGTGACTCTCATATGTTCGTGCGAGTATCTCACCACAGAGGGTGTAATCCCAGTGTTTAAAGATAAGTGTTTTTCATACAACAGAGCCAATAAACACAAGCCAACTCTTCATCTGGTGCTCAAAGGAGAAGAAACAATCTGTTCCTAAACTGGAGGAAAATCTGGCTGTGTTGGGATTACTAGACACTGGATCTCTAGATACTGTATATGTAGATATTGTACCTTATGGGTAATTTAAGGGTTCACTTTAAACATCATCATTTAGAACCCAATCCCTAAATAAGACCTGATTCATTCTTTAAGCCTTAGCACAAATGTCCTTTCTTCTCATTTTCTCTGTCCTGGAGTCAGTCTTCCTCTGTGCTCCCATGAATACCTCCTGTTCCCTAAGTAATTTGTTTTACTTATTTATTTTTATTTTATTTTATTTTTGTTTTTGGCCACGCTGCACGGCATGTGGGATCTTAGTTCCCTGACCAGTGATGGAACCTGGGCCCTCAGCAGTGGAAGCTTGGAGTCCTAATTCCCTGGACCTCCAGGGAATTCCCTCCCTAAGTAATTTGTATGTATCTGTATTATAACACTGAACTGTAATTATTTATTTAATTTTCAGGCTCTCTCCATTAGGCAATGAGCCATTCAAGGATAAAGGCATAATTTACTGATCCAGCATCTGTGTCTTTCCCACGACCGAGCCTAAGTATAAACATTTAACAAGAGTTTACTGATGGAATGGATAAAGTCCCACCTCTCACTTTAGACCACTCTCTTTTCTTTGAAATGATCAGTGAACTGCCACTGAAACTTTCAGTTAATGCCTATGGTTTAACATTTCAATGAATTTTAATTCTTCCGGTACTCATTTTCTTTTTTCAACTCGATTTAAGCTGGTTCAGGGCAGGATCTATATGCTTGCCCCATTCTGAAAACAAAATAATATTTGCTAGTGGATTGATTGCAAATTTGAGTGTGATGTGTTAAGAACAGAGAGAAATTAATCAAATTAGTTTTTTCTTAGTCAGCGATTTTTTATGCCTGCTTGTCCAAAGTTATAAAGGCACTGCTATAGAGTGAATGTTTCTATCCCTCTCAAATTCATATGTTGAAACCTAATCTCCAATGTAATGGTATTTGGAGGTGTGGCCTCTGGGAGGCGATTAGGTCATGAGGGTGGAGTGCTCATGAATGGAATTAGTGCCCTTATAAAAGAGACCTGAGAGTGTTCCCTCAACCCTTCCATCATATGAAGACACAGTGAGAAGATGGCCATCTATGAACCAGGGAATGACCCATACAAGACACCAGATCTGCCAGTGCCTTGATCTTGGATTTCCCAGTTTCCAGAACTTGAGATATCTATGGTATTATGCTATAGCCGTCTGAAAAGTTTAAGACAAGCTCCAAATATGGCTCCACTTTGAATAGGGATCATCTCTCCTTATTTCAACAGAGTTCGTATTCAAAACTGAGTTACATCAATCTTGATATTATTGTCTAGAGTTGCCTAATCTGTGTCCTTTGCCTAGAATGTTCTTTCTTGCAGGTTGGTTGCTCTCTCACCAGCTGTGCCCTGTGCTGCTCCCTACCCCTTCATCATTTGCTCTTTCTTCCATGATCCAGTTTATTTTTTTCTTGCTAAGACTTTTTTCATTTGTTAAGAATGTAAGTTAAAAGTTCCAAATACATATTTGTCCAATGAATGAATGTCAAGGTACCACAGGTATCACTCAAAAAGCAGAAAATAGCTAAGCTAATCTGACCCTGTATTCAATTGCTCTATCTGTGGTGAAAAACATTAAGGAGGAAGTAATAGATACTTGGTTACTTAAAAGTTAACCAAACTTAAGTAAGTCTAGTATTCAGGATATTGATTATTCTGGAGCCTATGAAAGGCATTTGGGTCTTACTTACCAGGAATTTTCTGAAGACCTCAATTTCTTAGAATTCTAAGCAATAGTTCTTTTAAAAACAATTGTAGTTTATCACACACCTTTGAAACTTTACTCCACATAACTGTAAGAAACTTTAGAAAATATTTTATTTCCCTTCTCCTACGTTTTTGAAAATGAAATAGAAAGTTTAACCAATAAAATTGTGCTAAGAAGTTTGAGACTAAGCAAGAGGAAGGTCTCTATCCTGGTGAGTGTCACAGTGAGATGGATGGGAATGTTGGTGGGTGGATGTTTACTTGTTCCTTAGTTTTGGGCCTGAACACTCAAGGCTGAGTCCATTTAGAGATACCAGAGAACCCAGATGTTTGCCTAAAAGCCAAGGAAGAATTGGGAGGGGACTGAAGGACTGAAGTAGGAGGTATGGGTTTCTCCCTCTGTGTCCCTCTTTCTGTTTCCCTTGTTTTGTTTTGATAGATTTTTTTTTTTTTTGTCCATCTCTTAATCCCTCCACATTTCCTTTCTCTCTTTCACCCACAAACCACCAAGATTTGGAACCTAAAATGAGAGTTTAAAAAATTACTAGCTATAATAATTTTTTAAAACACTTTATATTTTCTGATACACTTTTTCATTTATTCCTCTAATATAATATTTTGTTGCTCAGCTTGATTTTGTTGCTCAGCTTGAAAAATTATTCTGACCTTCTTTGCTTACTATTTTTAAATGGTCTAAATGAATCAATAGCCTGAAAATGTGCTTTTCTTTGACCTAGAAACCTTGCTTCCTGGAATTTGTATTAAGGAAATAATTAAACAGGTGTGTAAGAACAGTTGTATAAGGCTGTTTATTCTAGAACTGTTCACCATATTGAAAAATTTGTACACAACGTATATGTCAATAATAATGCTCATTAAATAAATTTAGGTATATTCATGCAATTAAAGGTTATGCAGCCATTGAAATTCATTATGTAGATAAATATTTATTTCCAGAGAATATATTTATGCTATATAGTTAAATGATCAAAGCAGTTTATCAAATGATGTGTATCATGGTCTCTGTTTTACATAAATATAGGTACACACACATACATGAAGAAAATACTGGAAGAAAACATGATAGAAATTTAATACATTGTATGGTGGTTATCTCTGGTGATGGGATTGTGAGTGATTTTTCTTTTTTGCTCACATGTAATTTCTAATTTTTCTAGAACTAGAAAAACTGTTACTTCTATAATGAAAATACTATAACCAACAAAATTAGGTGCTTATTATAGGTGATAGTTGACTAAGCTGTACCGAAAATGGCATCCATTTTTGTTCTCATTACTTTTATAAGCCTGTTCTCTTACTCCCTTTCTTTTTCCCTTCTTTGTCCCTTCTCAATTAAAGAAGGTCTCATGTACTGGGGAAACCACTGGAGAGTCACTTGTTGAGGCCTCTGGAGCCCAAACGTGCCTTAAAGTAAAAAGCAGATAAAATGAAAAATTCACTGCTCCAGGGATCTGTTCTCTGATGGAAATATTCCTTAGACTGCCAGGATTTTCTTTCACTCTGTTTGATTTTAATGGTTTTCAGCTTCAAGATGGCTGGCGAGGATAGACTTCCAAAGGATTTAATGCAATGTAGCCTCCCACCTGGACACTCAGTGTCTAGGAGAGTGGGCATTTTTGAGGCGGTATGCACAGAAGCAAAGTCAACCGGAATTTGAGACAGTTTCCCAGTGCCTCTAATGATCTTCCCCTGACCTCTTTGTTTTTTCCAGACAGACAACACCTTGCCCTGAATCATCCTGATAATTCTGTATTTGGCACTTTACATATTTCCAGAATGCATGCCCAGAATTCCTGCATCCTGTTCTTTGTCAGTGGCAATGCCAGGGTCTGGCTTGGACGGTGGTAGCTATAGGCGCCACCGCAGGAGAGAAGCCATCACTCCACGAGACAAGTGAACTTCTCATATCTTCTAATATCCGGAGCCTGAATGTGAGGTTAAAGGAGCCCCGGAGAGGATCAGGGCCTGGTAATTGCACGTGCTATTTTTAGCTCCTGTGTTTGGTCCCGGTGATCTGGGGGAACACTCATCCTCTCTGTGCATTGGTTCGCGATGGACAAAATGAACGGTGTGGTATTGTAGGCAGGGGAGCTGCTTAAAGGCCAAGGAAAGAATGCCACAAACATAGTATTCTCAGCACAGCTAACAATGATGGGGGTGGGATGCCAGAATTCTTTCCTAGATCTTATCTCTGACTTGGTGTGCGTCCCTGAGCACTTAAGCTGTTTCTGTGGCCTTAGCTTTCTCATGCAGAGACAGGTAATAATACTCTGTTCTCTCTCCTTTCATTAGATGGGCACTGTGAGGATAAAATAGCAAGTTAATGAGATTTAAAATAGGAAGAAAATGTTTTTGAAGCCTTTAATGTACTCTGAGATTTTCAGATCCTGATTAAACAGAAGTTATTGTTTCGAGAAAAATGTGTACAGTTCATATTGTGTCCATACTCTTTCCTCGAATGCTGTAGTTATTTGACAATTTCTTTTCCCTTTCTGCACAAATTTGGAGGAAAAATGGAGGCAAAGTAAGAAAAATAAGTACAAGAAAGCCTGAAATGAAAGTTTGGGCAGTCGCGTTAAGCCTCGGACCCATATTCTGATTGGAACCAGCATGAAAACCCCCCTCTGACAGATTTGGAACAGTGCATTTAATAGGGTGACTAAAACGTCTGCCCTGGCAAGGACGTTTCTCACATGGAGACATAGTGTAATTTTATCTTGGGAAAGCACTGAGAACATACTTCTTGAACAGTTACGATACTGAAGACATTTCCTGGAAAACCACTGGCCTTTGCCTGGGACAGTTGCATCACACAGAAATGTTTGTGGTTCAGGTTTATAAGCAACACAGGATCTGAAGCCAATGGACAACTTCTGCTCAGTACAACCAGGTGCCAGATCTAAAATATGAGGCATTTTCCTATTTGTACTTTAGAAAAAAGTTGTCCAAGTTGTGCAGGATTCCTACCTCCCTAATAAGCCAACCAATCAAAACAATAAACTACCTTCCGAAGAAAACAAATTTATTTCGCTGATTTAGACTTTTGACGACATACTCTCTTGTGTGCCTTTTTTTTTTTTTTTTTTTTTTGGCCATGCCTCACGGCTTGAGGGCTCTTAGTCCCCTGACCAGGGATTGAACCAGCGCCACGCTCGGCACTGGAAGCAGGGAGCCTTAACCACTGGACCGCCAGGGAATACACTCTTGTGTACATTTCTTTTCTTTTGCCCTAAAACTGCATCTAGAAAGGAGGGAAATGGCCAAGAAATGTTCACGTATGTTCACATATTTGGCTTAGAGCATGGACTCTGAGGAAAAGTGTTCTTTTCTAAATATTATAAAACTATGTTCATTCTGGAAGAGCAAACAAGACTAATAATGATTACCTGCTGCAGAGGAAGGGTAAGTGGGAGGGAGACTTCACCTTTTCATAGTTTGTGATGTTTGCACAAATGTTAATCACCCACCCCCAAATTAAAATACTACTTAAAAAAAAATGTTTACCTATGGGGAAAGAAATTGGCAGTGAAGAAGGAGTAGCTGGAGATTCTTTTGTTTAACGGAACCATTCTGATGTTTCTGCATTTTTGCCATGCATATAAATATATAAGTAAATAAAAACGAATGTATATTCATAATTAAAAAGAACAAACAACAGGAAAAAACAAAAACCTCTGTATTTCTTACTCCCGGAAAAAGAATGGATGTTACTTCTTGTTACTTCCTTACACACTTGAGAGTTTTTCTGCCTGTGCCACAGAGCTACTCCAGGATTGTGGGATGAAGAGAGAGGCCAAAGTTTGTTTAAAGTCCAAGCCAAATGGTGATTTCCCTGGACAGCTTTCTCTGTACAGACATAACAGGGTTACACATTCCCTGTGAAAAAGCTACAGACAGATTACACCAGTCAACAGATCACCCTGCACGGAAACTGTAAAATCATTTTAACACTTACTTCAGATATTATTACATGTGACGAAGTATTTGAAAGATCAACCAAATAAACTGTTCCTAGGAAATGTTTCCAATAGAATACTTCTTGAATAATGTTCCTTTTCTTAGGTCACAGGGAACTGAATTAAGATACTGAAACATAAAGTAAGGAGTGAAAACCTACATTCTTAGCTGAATATGTTTGTAGAAACCTCTAGCTACGATAATATTTCTCAATCTTTTTTTGGCATATAGAAAAACTGAAATAGATTGTCTACTTTACATGGCAGAGAATACATATGTGGGTTTTATAAATGTGACAAGATTCCAAATTTGACAGTATGTATCTGTGTAACATGAATCCATTCATTCAGTCATCAGTCATTTCTTTTACTATGCGTGAGCTCTGTATGAGATGCTCTGATGATCTAGAAATAATAAGACCCCATTGGACATGGGGAGGCTGATGGGAAAATCAGAGACCACGGGCTGGTGTGACAAGGAAGGTGTAAGTACTGTAAGAACAGGTGTCCTCTAGAGCAGCGGTCCCCAACCTTTTTGGCACCAGGGACCGGTTTGGTGGAAGACAATTTTTCCACGAACTGGGTTGGGGTGGGAGTGGGGGTTGGTCCAGGCAGTAATGCCAGCAATGGGGAGCAATGGGGGGCGGCAGATGAAGCTTCACTCGCTCCCCCGCCGCTCACTTCCTGCTGTGCTTCCCAGTTCCATACTGGGCTGTGGCCCAGGGGTTGGGGACCCCTGCTCTAGAGTCAGGAAGGAAAATAACACGTCTCCTGGAGCAATGCATACAAAGCCCTTAACCCAAACCTGACACATCATGAAGGATTACTAGGTATTACCTATTGTAAAGAAGGTAGCAGAGTTATAGAGTATTTGGGGAGTATCTCAGAAGAGTATGTAACTCAGTCTGAAACTGGGGGAGAGAGAAAGAGAGAGAGGGGGAGAGAGGAAATACTAAAAAGATGTACTTTAAAAGCTAGTTGATAGTTTCTAGAACTGTATTAAGTTCGTAAACAATAAGTTGATGATCTTCAATCAAAGGAAGGCTGGATTTTGTCACGAGCTTGAGTTAAAGTAGGGACGCACCACCTACTATACCAGAACGAAAGGAACCAAGGCTTCCCGCTTTTGTCCCCTATTGACATTTTAGACGGGATAGTTCTTTGTTGTGAGGGCCGTGCTGTGTATTGTAGAGCGTTTAGCAGCCTCCCTTCCCTCTACCCACTAGATGCCAGAGTCAGCCTCCTGGTTGTGATGACCAAAAACGCGTCCAGCCATTGCCAAAGGTTCCCTGGGGGTCAAAATCGCCCCCGATTAAGAACCGCGGCCTGGGATAGGGAGGGTGGGAGGGAGGGAGACGCAAGAGGGAAGACATGTGGGAACATATGTATATGTATAACTGATTCACTTTGTCATAAAGCAGAAACTAACACACCATTGTAAAGCAATTATACCCCAATAAAGATGTTAAAAAAAAGAACCACGGCCTTAGACCAAGATAATTCCATTAAGTGTTTTAAAAGTTTCTTAAGCTATGAAGCTGCAGATGGAAAATTAAGATTGATAGAAAACCAACTTAAATATTTTGCTCTTATTTCGATTGCTGCTAAATGTATTGTGACGAAAACTATCAAATTAACTTGTCTAGAGACTGGTTTATTCTCATTTCCATTTGCCAGTCATAACAGGGTCTGAGACATAATCCAGGAAAGTGGCTCAAATTTGACATGGGCACCACTTACTCAGAAAAGTGAGAGCCATACTAGTTTCTCAATACCTCTATTAACTTAAGCTTTCTTGGCAGAAACTATAAAATAGGGGTTTTCAGCCATCAAGGCCATTAACAAATTATATACCATGGAGGCTATGCCAATTTATTTTCTCACACAGTATGAGAGTGATTCCTTCCCTATTTCTCTGATGGGTTAAAAATAACTCAGTGTTTTTAAAATTTGCTTTTCTTTAACTACAAGTGAAGATGAGTACATTTTCCTATGTTTAAACCAACGACTTTTTGGCCAACCCAATATGTCTTTCTCTGTGAACAACTTTTTCACATCTTGAGGGATCTGTTTCTTCTTCCTCCCTCCCCTCTTTTCTTCCTTCCTCACTTATTTTTCTGTCTCTGTCTCTCCTTTCTAAAGACTCTTTAAAATTAGCCTTTTTTTCTATCATATCTGCTGCAAATAGTTTTTTCTAAGTTTGTTTTTGCTTTTCAACTTTGCTTATGGTAACTTTCCACAAAGAAATGTTTAATATATGTAGTCAAATGTATTCCCTTTTTTCTCTATGGATTTTGCCTTATGTTTAGAAAGCCCACCCTTACTTTGAGATGAAAAAGAAAAAAATTCTTCCATGTTTTCTTCTAGTACTGTCTTATTTTCATCTTTAAATCTTTGAGCTAGCTGGATTTTGTTTTTGAATAAGGAGCGAGGTAGGAATCCAAGTTTTATTTTTTTCCATATGGTTAGCCAAGTGTTCCAACACCATTTATTTTCCCTCCAAATAAAACTATTACCTTTACTTACACTAAATATTCATATTTAGGATTATCTCAGAAGTCTTAATTCTTTTCCATTTATCTCCGTCTGTTCACATATTGGTAACAAACTATTCATAACAGGTTTTAATATATGCTTTTTTATTTATTAATATTTTATTTCTATGTATTTATCAATATCTCCTTCTAAGTATACGTGATTTTTTTTTTTTTTTTTTGGCTGCACTGGGTCTTCATTGCTGCATGCAGGATTTCTCTAGTTGAGGAGAGCAGGGGCTACTTTTCTTTGCAGGGGGTGGGCTTCTCACTGCAGTGGCTTCTCTTGTTGCAAAACACAGGCTCTAGGCACGCGGGCTTCAGTAGTTGCAGCTCACGGGCTCTAGAGCACAGGCTCAGTAGTTGTGGCACACGGGCTTAGTTGCTCCGCGGCATGTGGGATCTTCCCGGACCAGGGATCAAACCCGTGTCCCCTGCATTGGCAGGCGGATTCTTAACCACTGCACCACCAGGGGAGCCTTATATATGATTTTATGTATATGCACATTCCTTCAGATATAGTAATAATGGTACAGAGTGTTAGGATACTACCATTTTTGTAGTGGGAAAATTTTGACCCATTATTTTGAGAATCCCAACTTAAGCCATTGAATGTTCAGCTAGTTTCTTATTTATTTATTTATTTTTAAATATTTATTGATTGATTTGGTTGCGCTGGGTGTTCGTTGCGGCAGGCGGGCTCCTTAGTTGCGGCACACGGGCTCCTTGGTTGTGGCATGCGTGTGGGATCTAGTTCCTTGACCAGGGATCAAACCCGGGCCCCCTGCATTGGGAGCAAGGAGTCCTACCCACTGCGCCACCAGGGAAGTCCCCAGCTAGTTTCTTATTGTCTTTCAAACTCTGAACACGATTTAACCCTTAACATTCAATGTATCTTCATTTATCATTTCACGTGTCACCTCAAGAGCTTGACACAAATGGCAGTTTACTGACTACAGTGGGGATGAGTCCAGCTGTGACGGGGTCCAGATAGTGACTGTAAGGAGACGGAAGTCAAGTGGGGTGTGTCGCCCAGGGAGCTGCAGTGGCGAAGCTTTTGTAGCAAGTGGTCTTGGGAGAGGCCCAATCCCCCAAGCCTGTCGATTATGGGGACCACAGGAACAAAATTGTCAGGTAACGCAAAGGTTGTTTGATTGCATCAGAAGAAAAACTGCAGACCTGACAAACAGGATCCTAGACCCAATTCAAACTCAACAGAGCAAGGAGTACTGGGCCCTCAGGCAAGTGCCAGACTTGAGTTCATTGAATAGTCCAAGGCACTCTTAACAAAAGGAGAGGCTGGTTGACTTTAAGGAAGGCTGCTAGAAAACCACAAACGTATGCCATGAATCTCCCTCGTCTTCCCAAAAGAGACCTATTCAGAAACACTTGCTACTGGTCTCATGAGTTTAGAGGGCTTTGTAGATCAGGATACTGTGTGGAACCTGTAGGAAATCTATGTGGATGATCCTGGAAATTTAGGAGCAAGTCCATGCCTCCTGAAACCATTCCCTTTTTCATATGAGAGAGCTCCGGACTTGCTACGAGGCTCACAGGTTGCTTGTAGTGAGGGCGTGACCTGCCAGGGTCCATTTTTGCGTGTGCTAACATCAAATGGATTCCAGATCTGCCACTTACTAGCCATGTTATGATGAGCAGTCCCTTAATTTCTCTAAACCCCAGTTTCCTGGTTTCGTAAATGGGTTTTACAAAATCCATAGGTATATCTCCTAGGGTTGTTGTGAGGATTAAATGAATAAGGACATATCACGTACTTAAACTTGAACAGGCACATAGTAACTTCTCAATAAATGTTAAGGGTTGTTATTGCTATTATCATTATTACTGCAACCATTCTGTTTAAAGATCAGGATTCTACAGGGTACAAGCAGAACACAACTATTTATTTCCCCTACTGCCCATTCAAACGCACTCTGTAGGGCTAGCCTTCCTTTGTCCCTTGGGTGAAATCTACAGTAGGTCTGAGGATGCCCCGCAACACTCTCAGACACTATAATCTGTCACGCGTAGTTGCAGAATAGCCATACTTCAGTTTCGTGAACAAGCTGTTTGAATGTAAAGTTTGACTTCATCTAACTGAATTGCTATCCCTTTCTAGATCAGAGCCAGTGGCTAGTTTGGTTTCTCCCAGTGAAGTATTGACAGATACTGAATACATATGCATCTGGTTAATAGGTAGCTGTGTTCAGTATTACAGCACATCCCAGAAATTGATTTCAGCATTATGGATCCTGAAAAATAGTGTGGGTTTTCCTGAATGACAAACAGCAAGGATAGGATTTCTCCTTTACATTTCTCTCATACTAAAAGGAGGGCTGGCCTGGATCAGGATTTACAAACACTTTGGTTTGTCCCGATGAGCAGGAACTTGGAAAGAGCAAGTTTGTTTACAAAGAAGAGACATATAGATTCTGTCAGTGAGTTAATTATAGCAGAAATAGGCGATCAATCGATCAATCACCTTCATGGTGCAGCACAGGGGTAAAGAACAAGGGACACCTATCATCAGATGATTATATTTGTTTGTCCTGAGCAACATCCTACTCAGTGTGGCTGACTCCTATCCTCTAGGCTACCTGTGTATCTTCATAATCAATTGGTATAACTAATATAACTCGAGCATGCTTCTATGTCTTGCAATCAAAAGAAATTAATACAATCATATTGTCCTCAAATAACAATGATTTAATCTTTCTCATTCCTAATAGTTATGCCTCTTGGTTCTGTTTCTTGTCTTCAGGCATTAGCCAGAAATCCCAGAATTTTATTAAATAATATAGGTAATAGCAAGAATCCTTTTCTTGTTCCTGATATTAATGGAAATGCCTCTGGAGCATTTTTGGCATGCTTTATCCCTTTGAGACTCTGATAAAAGTTAACTATAAAAATGCACATACCTATAATTTTTTTCTTTCTTACAGTTTTTGGAGGCTAAAGCACTATAGACTACAAGGAAATTTTTGTGAATTTCATTATTAAGTATGAGGTTGGCTCTGGGTTTAAAATAATTTCTTTTTACTGTATTAATAAAGATTTTTTTTTTTTAACGTTTTACTTTTCTGTTTTTCTTTTTCGTTTGGCCATGCTGTGCAGTTTGTGGGATCTTAGTTCCCCGACCAGGGATTGAACCCAGGCCCTCAGCAGTGAAAGCTCAGAGTCCTAACCACTGGACCACCTAACCAGTCCTAACCACTGGAATTCCCAGTAAAGATTCTTTATAGTGTTAATTTAGAAATAAGAAAAAATATGAATTTCATCAAATATCTTTCATCATCAATCAATATATTTATACATTCTTTCTCTTTAGTCTTGTTGGTGCTGAATTATATTAATATGCTTATTAGTATCAAACCATCCTTGCACTCTTGGAATAAATTTTAGTTGGATTTGATATACGATATTTTTAATATTCTGTCAGATTTAATTTACTAGTGTTATACTAATGATCTAGCATTTGAATTTACTAAAAGATTATAGTGCATGTTAGAAATATTTTCAAATAAAAAGAATTTTAAGAAAATTATTTGTTGGGTAAATCTCAGTTGGCAAGAAAATAATATCAATCAAATCATCTGTTTTGTGAGCATTCTGGTAGGCATTAAAGAATACAGAAGTTCAGAAAATTACAGATCTGAAAGGAGCAGCTGATCAAACCCACTCATTTTACAGATTAGGAAGGCGGTTGCTCAGAGAGGTTAAGGGACTTGTGCAAGATCACAGTGCTTAATAGTGGCAACATTGGTTGTATAAACAAGTTGTATAAGCAAGTTGTTGAGGCTCAAAGAGAAAATCAGGGGAAAGACTTGTCTCATTTCCAATGGAACATTAATTCCATGGGAGAGTGAAAAGAGTGACTAGATCTGTTTCTGAAACAATGAAGGTTTTACAAAGAAATGATGTAAGCATTTTAATAAATTAAAGATGACTGTCATCTTTAAGGGATTAAAAATATTATTGGGCTTGATATTCCCATAGCTTTCAGTTCCAACTCTCTCACTTTCTCTGTATGTATACTTGGACAGTTCTCCCCAGCACACACCAGGGAAGACTTCCTGCCAAGAATGGGCTAAATGCATTACCAATAGGGATGAAAGAAACACAGAACAAATGAAAGAGGCTTTGAGGACAGATATTTCAGAAAGTCTCTAACTTTTAAAACTATCTGGAAATATACCAACACATATGAAGGGCCCAGGCAAAGTAGAGGCTTCGCTTGCTTGCTGTTTGTGCATGTTCAGGCTGCGTGTCTTCTAACGTCTCAAACGGGGTCCTATGTATCTCCATCAACTTTGTGCTGAACCTATCCTCCTAACTGTTCCCTCCCTTTAACCTCGTTAACAGAGAGTCAGCTGGAGCTTGCAGAGCTGCTCAACACGTGGTGCCCAGCCAGTGCCTGACTTCACGTGTGGCCAAGGGCTGACTTTTGAGGACTGTGACAATAGGACTGAAACATCTTTGTTTGGATAAGCCAGTGAGAAACTCAGCCAAACTGGTTGTTTGGTGTCACATAGCAGAACAATCAGTTAGATGACTGAATTTTTTTCTCTCAACTGCTGTGTTGACACGACCTCAGATTCTAATCTAAAGGTACATTTTATTGAAGGCTTGCTACAAAGAGCACCGTTTAAAAAACTTTTTTTAACGATTAAGGGGCTGTTATATTTACTATTTATTTGAATCTCCAAACACTCTGCAGCAGATAGAGCAGTTAATATTATCCTAATTTAATGAAAGATGGACTTGTTTGATTTGCTCCATCTCATAACTTTTGTTTGTTTTCCTTTTTCTTTCTTTCTTTTTTGTTTGTGCATTTGTTTATTCATAGCTTTTTAGTGGTGGAGCTAGACCTCACCTGCCTGTCTCTCCCACAGTGCAGCACTGTCCCTCCTTTATTAGCATTTCTTTTCTAAAAATGTATACTTTCTGGAGAGAAAGTTGTATTTGTTAGGGTTTTACAGTCTTAAATACTTCCCAGTATTTGTGGACTACTGAAGCTTTCAATAAATAAATACTATATAAATTGTAAATACATTTTGGTGAGGAAATTTACTTACATGTATATTTGGAGGAACAGTGAAGAGAACTGAAATCTGTTTTTAAAATAATTTAATGGATATATGGAGTAGTCTGTAGAAATATTAATATGTAAATAGAAACCTAATCACTCAGAATTTAGGACATTTAAAAACTTTTTTCACTGTGGGAATTTTAAAACATATACAGAAGTAGAGAGAAGAGTATAATGAACCCATTACCCCACTTCAGCAATTATCAACATATGACCAATCTTTTACCACCACCCTCTATGCCCCCCATCCCTTCCTTGGATTATTTTAAACTAAATCCCAGACATTATATCATTTCATTCATAATATTTCACTACGTGCCTCTAAAAGATAAGGACCCTTTTTCTTTTTTTTTTTTCTTGGGTGCGCTGCACGGCATGCAGGATCTTAGTTCCCCAACCAGGGATCAAACCCATACCCCCTGTGGTGGAAGCATAGAGTCCGAACTACTGGACCGCCAGGGAATTCCCAAGGAGCCTTTTCCTTAAATCACAGTATTAGCACACTTTCACAATTCACCTAATACCCAGTTAGTTCTCAAAATTATCTGATTGCCCCCAAAATGTCCTTTATGGTTGGTTTGTTCAAATCAGGATTCAAACAAGATTCACACATCAAATTTGCCTAGTATATCTTTAAATCTCTTTTAATCTAATTTCTGTCAAGAAAAAAATTTAAATAACTGCCCCTGTCAGAATTCTCTGGCATTCGAGGGACTAGTTTCACTTATATATACCATACTTGATTTATTCTAAGGCAGGGTTAATTGTAAGATGCATTATTATTTTACGTAGCACCAAGAAATTTTAAATGCTGACAATTGTAATTGTTGGATGTCACCAACTGTAAAATATATTCCAATTTCAGAGATATAAAAATGGGGAAAATATGTCTTAAAATCAATGAAACATGGCAGTTGGAACACAGAGAGTTCACATGCCGTTTTTAATTTCAAATGGGGTGTGGAATAAGGCATATGAGATGCGCAAAAAGTTCCTTAGATAGGAATGGTTCACTTCTATCCCAGAGCAGACGCAGAATGAAGAGTGAGTTCTGTCCCCTGTTTTCCTGGCTAGTCATCTTGAACTCTTTTCTCCTCTGTGTGCTTTGACTTCAAGTTTGACAGAGAACCTGAATTTCTTAGAGTGTTTATACCACATTTACTGTACATCAGGACTTTAACTTGTTACACAAATCATGGTCTCTGAGAAGGCAACAAAATGCTTATTCTTTTGATTACACTGACTTTAGGATGTTAGGTGAGCCCAACTTGAAAAGTACATATTCATAATGCCACTCTGGCCTTCAAAATGCTGGGCAGAATGCAGCTGCAGAAATCCTTTCTTCGTGGTTTGTGTCATCCTAGCTGAGTGCTTAATGGACAGTAAGATTCTTTACATCAGCTGGATGACACAAGGAGGAAAATTGGCCAAATTGGCCTCAAACATGGTAGTTCTGGTTTTTATGTCTTAACAATGTTGATGTCACAGATTAGTTCCTGATAAGATGAGCTTCCACTTCAAAGACTTTGGGCTTCAACCTGTTCTCTTTTGGTTAACAGAAGCCTCTTGATAAGGAAAGGCTAGGAGGGTAGGAAGGTGTATAATTGTAGCACAGGTCCTAGTATCGATGAAAATTTGTTTCTAAACTTTTTTGCCTCGGGTCACTGACAATTTTTGAAAGGCAAAAGACTTTGATTTCTCCCCGGAGAGATTCTAACCCATGCTGAAGAATTTTGCTTCTAGCTATCTGTGCTTATAAGAAGAATCTGAATTGTTTATGTACCAGATCTGAAGTTGCCCAAAGGCAACTTACTCCTAAGGCTCTCAGAAACCTGGGATATAGAAATTTTTTAAAAAGTAGAAATGTACTGCCCAATTCTTTGTTGTACAGGTACCCTCTGAGGTACAGAAATAGGCTTGTTCTAGAATTAACTTTCTAAGTATCCAGGAAGTTCTAACGTGGAGAATGTAAAACCAGGGTTCCAGGTAAAACTGCAATTTACTGTTGCTCTTGTGTTTCTGCCTTGATTATTGAAAGGAATAAAATCTTTGAATTTCATCATAAGAACTTTGATTTAGCAGATTATTAATCAGATTTTCCTTTCCACCATTTAAATTTCAATGCTAATGTGTTTGAAATGTATTTGGAATGCTGCCCTAAACTTATCAATTTTTCATAAGTGACAAGAGAGAAAGACTTAACTGTAGTTTGCAGTAGCCTGCTATCCTGAGAATTTACATCAGCTACTTTGAGTTTGAACCTTGCTACTTACCAGTGAGAATTGTTAGTTAAGGGGAAAGAAAAAAATAATAATGTAAATAAAGTTCAATGACTACATGAGACGGGAGCATTAGAAATTTGAAAACAGACATTCTGGAAATGAATAAATGTGAAAAGGGAGAATTACATATAATATTCAGAAGCAGAAAGAATATAGTAGTGGATATACCTGAAACTAACACAACATTGTAAATCAACTATACTCCAATATAAAATAAAAATTAAATAAAGAGTACAGGCGTGGGTATATTTTCTTAGTAAAGTCAACAATAAACACTATTCTTTGTCACGGTAGTAAAATAAAGTTCTGATCTTACATTGTCAATTAAAAAGAAAAAATTCAAACCCCATGTATCTTTATTCTCTTCCAGTGCTTGTAATGTCATAGTCATCATTTCAACAGGGTCCTCAAGAATTTCCTGAAGAACAATTATGTTTATATCCTCTGTTTGTTCCGGCCCATAAATTTCCATAGTTCTACGAACCTAGAAGTGAACTTCTTTTTCAGTAAATGTTTTATTGAAGTATATCTACAGAAAGGTTCAGCCAACTAATTTTTGTCAAGTGAACATACCCATAGAACCACCACTCAGATCAAGAAATAGATTATGACCAATACCATAGAAAGCCCCCTGGCACCACCACTTAGCCATGCCTCACTCCAAAGCTAACTACTATTCTGACTTCTTTCATCATAGCTTTGCCTGTTTCTGATCCTTATAAAAATGGTATCAAAAGTATGTATTATTATGAATCTCATTTTCATTCAACATTAGTATTTGTGAAAATCAGTCCTATTGTTGTAGGCTGTACATCCTCATTGCTGTATTCTACTGTATGAAAATACTATAATATATGTATCTATTCATAATATAGCTATCCATCAAATATTAATGAACATTTGAATTGTTTTGAGTTTTGAGCTATTATGAAGGGTCCTGCGATGAACATTTGTGTACGTGACTTTTAGTGCACGTGTGTAAGTGTTCCTTGGCTATACAGTGAAAAATGGAGGATTTGAGAAGTTCAACTTCAGTAGATATTGTCAAACAGTTTTTCAAAGTTGTTATACACATTTACACTTGCACCAGCGGTGTATGAAAATTGAAATTACTTCACATCTTGCCAACATTTGGTATTGTCAGTCTTACTAATTTTAGCTATTTTGGTCGGTGTGCAGTGGTTTTAATTTGCATTTTCCTGGTGATTAATAAAATTGAGCATCTTGTCGTATGTTTATTGACTGGGTATCCTTTTTATAATACCAATGTAAGTCTTTTGCCCATTGTCCTATTGAGCAGTCTGCTTTCTCCTACTGACTAGTTGGAATGCTTCATATATACAGATATGATTCTTTGGTTGAATATTTGTATTACTAATAGCTTCTTCACTTGGTAGTTTTCCTTTTCACTCTTTTAATGAACATAAATTCTTATTTTAATATAGTCCAACTTATAGACTCTTTATGGTTAGTGCTTTTTATGTCCTGTTTAGGAAATTGTTGCCTGCCTTAAACTCATGAAAATATTCTCATCTATCTTCTTTCTAGGAGTGTTATTGTTTCATGTTTGGAATTAAAATTCATCTGCTATTAATTTTGGGTATGGTGAGAGATAAGATTCAATTTTCGTTTTTTTCCCATATGGATATCAATTAACTTGGCATTATTTGAAAAGACCACTTCTTTTCCCATGACACTGCAGTGGTTCTGTTTCTAACCTCTGTTCTGTTCCACTGGTCTATTTGTCTATTTTTGTACCAAAGACACACTAATCAATTATTGCAGTTTTATAAGTCCATTATCCATTAACTTTGTTCTTCTGCATAATTATCTTTGCTATTCTTGGTCCTTTGACTTTCCAAATAAATTTTAGAATCAAGTAATAAATTTCCATTAAAAAAAACCTGCTGCAATTGGTATTGGATTTACATTGAATATCTTAGATCAATTTGGGAAGAACTACATCTTTACAATATTGTCTTCCAATCCACAAATATGGCATATTTCTCTGTGTACTTAGATTTTATTTATTTTTCTTTCAATACAGTTCTGTGGTTTTGTATGAAGGTGTTTTGTATTTCATTAGATTTATTCCTAGGTAGCATGAATTTTTAAATGCTAAGTGATATTTTTGTATTGAAATATAACTGACATATTATATTAGTTTCAGGTGTACAATGCGATGATTCAATATTTGTATACACTGCAAAATGATCACCACACTGAATAGTTAACATCCATCACCACATATAGTTACAAAATTTTTTTCTGTGATGAGAACTTTCTAGATTCACTCTGCTAGTTATTTTAAAATATGCAATACAGATTATCAACTATAGTCACCCATGTCGTGTATTATATCCCTATGACTTGTTCATTTTATAACTGGAAATTTGTGCATTTTGACCCCCTTTACCCATTTTTCTCACCTTCCCCTCACATCTCAGGCAACCACCAATCTGTTCTCTATATCCATGAGCTCATTTTTTCTTCTTAAAATTCCACATATAAGTGAGATCACATGGTATTTATCTTTTTCTGTGTGACTTATTTCACTTAGCATAATGCCCTCAAGGTCCAACCATATTGTCACAAATGGCAAGATTTCATTCTTTTTTATGGCTGAATAATATTCCCTTGTATATATGTATCACATTTTCTTTATTCATTCATCAATTGATGGACATTTAGGTTGTTGCCATGTCTTGGCTATTGTAAATAATGCTGTAATAAATATGGGGATGTATATATCTTTTTTTAAAATTAAGATTATGTTTTATTTGTACATGTTACTTGATCAACATGATTCTTTGTGCCTCATTTCAAGTGAACAACAGTTTCCAATCATAATTGTCATTTGAACCTTTTTTTTTTTAACATCTTTATGGAGTATAATTGCTTTACAATGTTGTATTAGTTTCTGCTGTATAACAAAGTGAATCAGCTATACGTATACATATATCCCCATAGCCCCTCCCTCTTGCGTCTCCCTCCCTCCCACCCCCCCATCCCACCCCTCTAGGTGGTCGCAAAGCATGAGCTGATCTCCCTGTGCTATGCGGCTGCTTCCCACTAGCTATCTAGTTTACATTTGGTAGTGTATATATGTCAATGCTACTCTCTCACTTGGTCCCAGCTTACCCCTTCCCCTCCCCATGTCCTCAAGGTCATTCTCTACGTCTGTGTCTTTATTCCTGTCCTGACCGTAGATTCATCAGAACCTTTTTTTTTTTAGATTCCACATATATGTGTTAGCATATGGTATTTGTTTTTCCTGACTTACTTCACTCTGTATGACAGATTCTAGGTCCATCCACCTCCCTGCAAATAACTCAGTTTCATTTCTTTTTATGGCTGAGTAATATTCCATTGTATATATGTGCCACATCTTCTTCATCCATTCATCTGTCGATGGACATGTAGGTTGCTTCCATGTCTTGGCTATTGTAAATAGCACTGCAATGAACATTGTGGTACATGTCTCTCTTTTTTTTTTTAATATAAATTTATTTATTTATTTATTTGGCTGCGTTGGGTCTTCGTTGCTACTCACGGGGGTCAACAGGGGCTACTCTTTGTTGTGGTGCGCGAGTTTCTCATTGTGGTGGCTTCTCTCATTGTGGAGCACAGGTTCTAGGCACGCAGGCTTTAGTAGTTGTGGCATGCGGGCTCAGTAGTTGTGGCTTGCGGGCTCTAGAGCGCTGGCTCAGTAGTTGTGGCACATGGGCTTAGTTGCTCCACGGCATGTGGGATATTCCCAGACCAGGGCTTGAACCTGTGTCCCCTGCAATGGCAGGTGGATTCTTAACCACTGCGCTACCAGGGAAGTCCCTACATGTCTCTTTTTGAATTATGGTTTTCTCAGGGTGTATGCCCAGTAGTGAGATTGCTGGGTCATATGGTAGTTCTCTTTTTAGTCTTTTAAGGATCCTCCATAGTGGCTGTATCAACTTACATTCCCACCAGCAGTGCAAGAGGGTTCCCTTTTCTCCACACCCTCTCCAGCATTTATTGTTTGTAGATTTTTTGATGATGGCCATTCTGACCGGTGTGAGGTGATACCTCATTGTAGTTTTGATTTGCATTTCTCTAATGATTAGTGATGTTCAGCATCCTTTCATGTGTTTGTTGGCAATCTGTATATTTTCTTTGGAGAAATGTCGATTTAAGTCTTCTGCCCACTTTTGGATTAGGTTGTTTTATTGATATTGAGCTGCATGAGCTGCTTGTATATTTTGGAGGTTAATCCTTTGTCAGTTGCTTTGTTTGCAAATATTTTCTCCCATTCTAAGGGTTGTCTTTTTGTCTTGTTTATGGTTTCCTTTGCTGTGCAAAAGCTTTTAAGTTTCATCAGGTCCCATTTGTTTATTTTTGTTTTTATTTCCGTTTCTCTAGGAAGTGGGTCAGAAAGGATCTTGCTGTGATTTATGTCATAGAGTATTCTGCCTATGTTTTCCTCTAAGAGTTGTATAGTGTCTGGCCTTACATGTAGGTCTTCAATCCATTTTGAGTTTATTTTTGTGTATGGTGTTAGGGAGTGTTCTAATTTCATTCTTTTACATGTAGCTGTCCAGTTTTCCCAGCACCACTTATTGAAGAGGCTGTCTTTTGTCCATTGTACATTCTTGCCTCCTTTATCAAAGATAAGGTGACCATATGTGCATGGGTTTATCTCTGGGCTTTCTATCCCTTTCCATTGATCTATATTTCTGTTTTTGTGTCAGTACCATACTGTCTTGATTACTGTAGCTTTGAAGTAACTCTGAAGTCTGGGACCCTGATTCCCCAGCTCCGTTCTTCTGTCTCAGGATTGCTTTGGCTGAGCAAATCCTGGGGTCTTTTGTGTTTCCATACAAATTGTGAAATTTTTTGTTCTAGTTCTGTGAAAAACATCACTGGTAGTTTGATAGGGATTGCATTGAATCTGTAGATTGCTTTGCATAGTAGAGTCATTTTCACAATGTTGATTCTTCCAATCCAAGAACATGGTATATCTCTCCATCTGTTTGTATCATCTTTAATTTCTTTCATCAGTGTCTTATAGTTTTCTGCATACAGGTCTTTTGTCTCCTTAGGTAGGTTTATTCCTAGGTATTTTATTTTTTGTTGCAATGGTAAATGGGAGTGTTTCCTTAATTTCTCTTTCAGATTTTTCATCATTAGTGTATAGGAATGCAAGAGATTTCTGTGCATTAATTTTGTATCCTGATACTTTACCAAATTCATTGATTAGTTCTAGTAGTTTTCTGGTAGCATGTTTAGGATTCTCTATGTATACTATCATGTCATCTGCAAACAGTGACAGCTTTACTTCTTTGCTGATTTGGATTCTTTTTATTTCTTTTTCTTCTCTGATTGCTGTGGCTAAAACTTCCAAAACTATGGTGAATAATAGTGGTGAGAGTGGTTAACCTTGTCTTATTCCTGGTCTTAGAGGAAATGGTTTCAGTTTTTCACCATTGAGAACGATGTTGGCTGTGGGTTTGTCATATATGGCCTTTACTATGTTGAGGTAGGTTCCCTCTATGCCTACTTTCTGGAGAGTTTTCATCATAAATGGGTGTTGAATTTTGTTGAAAGCTTTTTCTGCATCTATTGAGATGATCATATGGTTTTTATCCTTCAATTTGCTAATATGGTGTATCACATTGATTGATTTGCGTATATTGAAGAATCCTTGCATTCCTGGGATAAATCCTACTTGATCATGGTGTGTGATGATCCTTTTAATGTGCTGTTAGATTCTGTTTGCTAGAATTTGTTGAGGATTTTTGCATCTATGTTCATCAGAGATATTGGCCTGTAGTTTTGTTTTTTGTGACATCTTTGTCTGGTTTTGGCATCAGGGTGATGGTGGCCTTGTAGAATGAGTTTGGGAGTGTTCCTCCCTCTGCTATATTTTGGAAGAGTTTGAGAAGGATAGGTATTAGCTCTTCTCTAAATGTTTGATAGAATTCACCTGTGAAGCCATCCATATATCTTTTTGAGTTAGTGTTTTCATTTTCCTTGGATAAATACTCAAGTAGAATTGATGGATCATATGGTAGCTCTATTTTTACTTTTTTGAGGAATCTCCAAACTGTTTTCCATAGTGGCTGCACCAATTTACATTCCCACCAACAGTTCACAAGTTTTTCCTTTTCTCCACATCCTTGCCAACACCTGTTATTTCTAAATGATGTTATTTTAAAATTTTCATTTTCAATTGTTGTCATTATATAGAAATAACATTGATTTTTAAAATATTGACCTTGTATCCAGTGACCTTGCTACATTCACAGCAGATTCTTTTATATTTTCTACATACACAGTCACATCATCAGTGAATAATGACAGTTTTATTTCTTCCTTTGCCATTCTTATAACTTTTATTTCTTTTTTTTTTGACTTATTGCATTGGCTAAGTACTGTAGTTCAGTGTTTTTAAAAATAGTGATAATGAGTATACATGTTCTGTTCTTGATTTCAGGGAGGAATACTTTTAGTATTTCACCATCAAGTATAATATTTGTTGCGTGCTTTTTATAGATTCTTTTTATCAAATTAAGGACATATCCATCAGGGACTTCCCTGGTGGCGCGGTGGTTAAGAATCTGCTTGCCAGTGCAGGGGACATGGGTTCAATCCCTGGTCTGGGAAGATCCCATGTGCTGCGGAGCAACTAAGCCCATGTGCCACACTACTGAGCCTGCGCTCTAGAGTCCGTGCTCCTCTACAAGAGAAGCCACCGCAATGTGAAGCCCGCGTACCGCAACGAAGAGTAGCCCCGGCTCACCGCAACTAGAGAAAGCCGGCGCACAGCAACGAAGACCCAATGCAGCCAAAAAAAGAAAAGTAAATTAATTAATTAATTAATTTTTAAAAAAGAACATATCCATCTATTTCTAGTTTGCTAAGCTTTTTTTTTTAATCATGAATGGGCATACAAGGAAATTTTTAATCTAACTTCTCTATTCTTAGTTTGGAGTATACCCAAACTACTCTGTAGTTTAGATTTCATATTATGAAGACTAAAAAGAATCCCTTACATTTTAATAATATATTCTTATGGGAGGTCTGTTATGTTTTATTATCTCCATTCAATTCACTATAAAATGGGGACAATAATAGTATCTACTACAGGTTGTTTTGGGGAGATGAAATAATTATATGTAAACTGTTTTAACAGTGCCTGAGAGGTAGCAAGAATTTTATAAACATTAGTTACTGTTACTTTATACTTCTTTTCACACGTGAAGGAAGCAAGGTTGAGAAAGAGTGAGTGACAACCAGTGGTGGACTTGGTCCTGAAAACTAGATATCTTTTTTTTTTTGGACTGTGCAGCTTGTGGGATCTTAGTTCCCAGACCAGGTATTGAACTGCAGTGATAGCACCAAGTCCTAACCCCTGGACTTCTGGGGAACTCCCAGAAAACTAGATATCTGGACTCTCATCTCCTGGCTCTTTCCCTTACATCATTTTCCTTCAAGAGAGGATTCAGCAGCCTTTGACTAGTTTTACATTAGTAAGTCTCTTCATCATATTAAATGTTTTCAAAAGATGATAAAAATTTTTTCCCTGAAAGGGATGGAAGGAACTCATGACATATTTTATAGGCTTCATGTCTTTTTTTTTTTGAGTTTTGTTTTATTTATTTTTTATACAGCAGGTTCTCATTAGTTATCTATTTTATACGTATTAGTGTATATATATCAAACTGTACTGACTGAATTATACAGATATTATATAGATAATTCTAGGTAGTCAGTGTACTTAGTGTACATGCTTCCTAAGTATGTCTCAGAATAGCAGAAGTATTTGAGAAAGAATTTTTTTGTCAAGTTCTTTCATATATAGACTCTTCTTACAAGTTAAGACAACCACATCACTCATGGCTGCCATGCAAAGAATCTTGTCTTCAATCAGCTCATTAAGGTATCTTTGTAAAGATAGTGTTTTTTTAAAGGCACTTTGCCAGCTCCCTCAAACATAACTTTGTAAATGGACAGCAAGAAAAACATGGCAAATCACTTCCATATGGCTCAAGGCAATGAGAAATTTTTTTGATTAATAACACATTCAGTACAACAAAATAACTTCCAAATCTGCCAGAGAGACACTAACTTATCTGCTACATTTATTTTCTGTTTGATTTTTTCAATGTTTTGACTCTTTAAAAACCCTCCTAAACTCCCAATTGGTTCATTTTTAAACAATAGCCTCTTCCAAGATGATCACCTGTTCATATTTGTCAGCCCTATCAAGCAAATAGCTGGTCTTAAAACTTATTTTAGAACCAGCTGCTTTAAACATATGCTTCAGTATTCAAGGGATGCTTTTTACAGACTCATCGGTTGATAAAATCATTAACATGTCATCTGCATATGCAAGTACTAGTTTGAACATCTAAACTACTCTGCTTCCTTCCACACCTGTCTAAATTGTAAACCAAGCAAGTTAGTTCACATCATAAATTCTCATCAAAGGGTTTTTAATTAATACAAAAAGGACCAAATGGGCACCTACCCTTAATGTTTTCATTATCTGGATCTCACCATTCCTCCCAGACAGAAACTAATCACATCATTTTCACACTCTTGACAGATTGGAAAGGTATGATGTAAGACTGTGCAACTTTAAACATGTCATCTCCCATAAAGAGCTATTTTTTTCTTTTTCAAATAAAATAGGGTAAAAACTCAACTGTCTTTTATTCTGTATGTTTTACAGTTTCTCTTGGTATAATGAAACCATCTGCCACCTCTGTCCCTAACGCCTGGAATGAATCAAATCATCTTCCTTGCAAACATTGTTAATCTCACAGTAATCCCTCCTAATCACTTTGTAATCAGCACTCAGAGGGGCTAAAGTTCCTTGATTCTTAATCACAATATTTTAATCATCATTCTTGTGAGACAGCAGTTAGTAATCCCTGAATCTTGGGCTTATTTCTTCCCAACTTCCTAATTATTCCCTAGAACAAAGAACAGAAGCTCTCTAGATATGAGAAACCAGATCTCTCTGGCTAGAACTGGTTGGGAGAACATGACAGTCTCAGGGTGGTGTTTCTGATGACTGTTTGACAATTATTTTCAATTTTGGATACTGAAGACAGCTCCTTATCTTTTTTTACTTCCCAATTTTCCGTTGTTTTCTTTTATTTCCTTATTCTTTTCCCTTAATCTCTTTTTCCTTTATTGCACTTTTTACCTTAGCAAAATTCTGCATGAGTAACAGCTTATTTTTCTGCTTTGCATCCTTAAAAGGCTTCGGTTTCTGGATGTATAATTCCCTTTTTTATTCTTTCTCAAACTGAGAAAATTTCCCTCTATTCCTAGTTTGCTGAGAGCTTTTATCATGAATCAGTATTGGATTTGATCAAATGCTTTTTATGCATCTACCAACATGATCATATAATTTTTCTCCTTGGGACTGTTGGTATGATGGATTACATTAATTGATTTTTGTCTCTATATTTTTAAGGTGCAATATTCTTACTCTTTTATATCACTTTATAATTTATTATTTTTCTTTACAATTTTTTTTCCCTGAAAGGGATGGAAGGAACTCATGACATATTTTATAGGCTTCATGTCTTTTTTTTTTGAGTTTTGTTTTATTTATTTTTTTATACAGCAGGTTCTCATTAGTTATCTATTTTATACGTATTAGTGTATATATGTCAATCCCAATCTCCCAGTTCATCCCACCACCACCACCACCACCCCCTGCCACTTCCCCTGCTTAGTGTCCCTGTGTTTGTTTAGAGGCTTCATGTCTTGTTAAGTAATTGAATATTCCTATCTCTTCATTCTTAATTTTTCTCCATCACCAAGTTTAAGATTATGTGTTATTTCCTCATCTCACAATGTCTTTCATGGCCGTGTTTATATAACACATCATAAAATCTATTTTTATTCTTTAAATTTATTCATTTATTTAAAAAATATTATGGGGGACTACTACGTTCCAGGCACAAAGCAGAAACTCATTCACCATTTAGTATGAGGCTCTACATCAGCTAAATATCTCTTACCTAGAACCTAAGTTGGAACTCTTGACCTTTAAGTAAACAATTGAGAAATGGGCCTTTTCCCTTGGTTACTTAAATAATAAAAATGGTCACTAAAGAGTTGGGTGCTCCTTTTATGATCTCTTCTTCCCAAACCCAATCCTGTAGCGTATTTATCAATTTATCAAGTATAGATTTGATAACTAAGAGTGTTCTAATTGCATTGGAAGGGAATGAGTCTGGAGAGTGAAGGAAGAAAGGACCTGGGAAATCTTCTCTTCTAAGAGTTTAGATTAGAAAAGTAATCACCTCATAACTTGTCTCAGTGCTTTTTGTTTCTCTCCACTCCCATCAGAGTAATCTCCCTCAAACATAGCACTGATTTTGTTTTAAAACAATTCAGTGGTTTTTAGTATGTCTACAGAGTTGTGCAATCTTCACCACAATCAATTTTAGAACATATTTATCATCCCCCAGAGGAACCCGTACCCCTTAAGTATCATGTCCCAACCCTCCCTTCTCTCCATCCAGCACTAGGCAACCACAAATGTGCTTTCTGTCTCTATAGATTTCCCTATCCTGGACATTTCACATAAATGGAATCGTATACTATGTGGTCTTTTGTGACTGGCTTCTTTCCCTTAGCATATTCTTCTCAAGGACCATCCATGTTGTAGGGTGTAGAGATACCACATTTTGTTTGTCCATTCACCAGTTGATGGACACCTGGATTGTGTCTACCTTTTGACTGTTATGAATATTGCTGTAAGGACATTCATTTACAAGTTTTTGTGTGAGCATATATTTTCATTTCTCTTGGGTATAAACTTAGGGATGGAATTTGTGGGTCATAATATAACCCTAGGTTTAACTCTTTAAAGAACTGCCACACTGTTTTCCAAAATGGCTGCACTATTTTACATTTCCACCAGCAGTCTGTGGTGGTTCCAATTTCTGCACATACTCGCCAACACTCATTACTGTCTGTCTTTTCTATTATAGCTAAACTAGTGGGTGTACAGAGGTATCCCTTGTGGTTTTGATTTGCATTTCCCTTATGACTAATGGTGTTGAGCATCTTTTCATATGCTTATTGGCAATCTGTATATATTCTTTGGAGATATATCTATTCAGATCCTTTTCCCATTTTTAAATTAAATTATTTGTTTGCTATTGACTAATTTTCTTTTCTTGTGATGTCTTTGCCTGGTTTTAGTATCAGGGTAATACTGGTCTCATAGAACAAGTTGGGAAGTGCTCTCTCACCTTCAAATTTTTGGAAGAATTCATAAAGAATTGGTATTAACTCTTCTGTAAATGTTTAGTAGAATTCACCCAGTGAAGTCAGCACTGATTTTTTTAACCTTTCTGTTAAAAACCCTTTAATGGTTACCAATTACTAATGAATTAGATACAACATCCCATATTGCACCCCTTATAAAGTCTCAATCTGCATTCCCAGCCGTATGTTCTACTATTCCCAACTAGTATCCCACTGACCACTAGTGATAGGCAACTTGACCACAGGCTGTCCCACTTGTTGCCTTGACTTAGGCTTCTCATGTACTTGTGTATCTCACTAGTCAGACTGCCATCCATCCTTAAGATATTTCAAATCTACTTCCACCTTGAAACCTTTTCTTGACTCTCCTGTTATATTAGTTTGGGTTTTCTTGGAATATTCCAACTAACTTCCTCTAATACCCTTTTTTAAAAAATTTTTATTATTTTTTAAATTTTTGGCCACACCACGCTGCTTGTGGGATCTCAGTCCTCCAACCAGAGATTGAACACGGGCCATGGCAGTGAAAACCCCAAATCCTAACAACTAGGCCACCAGGGGACTCCCTCGAATAGCCATTAAAAAAAAAAATCTCGATCTCCACAGCATAGGACTTATTAAAGTCTTCATAATAGGTTTCCATAATTAATTAGTTTTAAAAGCCACCTTAATGGGGGAAGGCCCATTCCAGTTAAACTGGGACCTGTTAGTTACTCTGGTAATAACACTTAACTACCAAATACTGTATGGAATCCACCGCGAACAGTATTTCTCTGTGAGTTCTTTTTCCAGTGTTCGAATAATTAACAAGAATTTTTGCTTGAGGAACTCATGATGAATGACTTCTCTGTGTTTCACCATATTTCTGAGGAAAATTCTTATTAAAAAATAGATTCAGTACTGGGGGAGGTTCTGCATGCCTTTTTGCTGACTTTCCAAGACTCAAAATAATGGTCTTCACAGTAGGGAACACCAAAGAAGCTAATGGCAGAGTTACAATGGTAAACGTTTTCTAAAAACGATTTCTTCTTCCAATAGCTAAAAAGAAAAAAAGTTTTTCAGTATTTTAAAGCTGTGGTATAATTTTCTGTTAAGAAACTGTGTGGCCTTAGTAAATGTAGTATTTTATATATATATAAGATTGCTTTTCAAGTACATATGAAGATTGCATTTTCTTAAAATAGTTTTGAAATGTTTATGAGGGAATAAAATGCTAAAAACCTTCTCCTGTTTTGCCATATTTTGAGGGGATTTCTACATGAGTGAGTTAAGATTTATGACAAAGTGAATGCTGTACTAACATTGCTCATGTATATCTGTTTCCTAAATTTCATTAAGATAAAACTTTTTTTTAGTGAGGAATGAGTTAAGAAGGAAACTCTTTAAGATAACATTATCAACAAACATGTCATAGATCTATGCTATTATGTAAATGTTGTGACTACAGCCATATCTTTAGCTGACTTCAACAATATTGCCAGTTTTATCTCAACATTAGCTGTGGAGGTATGTTGGTATTGCCTCTATTATTACTATCAATCAAAAAATAATAAGAGCTATATTCATTTATCATCACTTACTGTATACTAGGCAGGATGTCAGGCATTTATATTACCACTTAGCTCACAACAAACCAGCAAGGAAGGTATTTAGATTAGCTAGGATTAGGTTCAGTTGTGAGTAACAGAAACCTAAAATAACAATGTCTTAAACAAGGGAGAATTTTATTTCTCTCACGTAAAAGTCCAGAGCTAGGCAGTCTAGGGCTGGTTTCACAGTTCTGCGCTTGTTGTAGTCTGTAGGGGCCCAGACTCTTTCTCCCTGTTAAGTGACCACTAGCTGCAATGCCAACAGAGAGGAAAGGGATGAAGAAAAAGGGGGCAAAGGAAATGTACCAGCTTCCTTAGGAAGGTTTCTACAACATGATATTTCACTTAGAGCTCACTGGCCAGAACTTAGTCACATCAACACACCTACGTGGGTGGCCATGTGCCCAACTAAAAGTTGGGGGATCTAAAACATTGAGAAAAGAAGATAAGATATCGGGGCTCAACTAGATTCCTTCTCTGAGACAATATTATTAGCTCTATTTTATAGATAAGAAATCTAACCCTTAGAACTATCAATTAACTTGTCCAAATTCATCGGTTTAATACATGTTTCAGAGAAGATTTATAACTAGATTTGTCTACCTGAAAGTTCTATGCTATTGGAGCAGGAGAAAAGGGGATGGTGTAATAGTAATTTCTTTTTTTTTTTTTTTTTTTTTAGTAATTTCTTTTAGAAGCCTAGTAATATTGCCTTAAATGACGTCTCAGTTAGTTATTGCTATGTCACAAATCATTCCAAACTTAAACAATATGCATTTATTTTGCTTAGGAATCTACAGGTTGGCTGAGCAGTTCTGCTGATCTGAGGCCACCTCGGCTGTATCTCTGCCTGGAGGTTGGCAGCGGGCTAATCTGGAACTGCCTTTGCTCTGATAACTCGACATTGCTCCACACGGCCTCTCACCCTCCAGCAGGCTAGCCTGGGCTTGGTCTTGTAGTATGGCAGCAGTCCAAGAACAGAAGCATGCAAGACTTCTTGAGGCACTGGTTCATAATCGGCTCAATGTCATTTCCACTACATTCTATTAGCAAAGTAAATAACAAGACTAGCCCAGATTCAAGGGTTGGGGAAATAGTCTAAATCTCTTGATGAACCGCAAGTCACATTGGAAAGAGCATGGATCCAGGAGACCACTTACAAATACAACATTTTCATCTGCTACAGTGAACCTGGATTAAGTCTCGGAAGGGATACAGAGGAAAAGAATCTGTGGCTAAAGATTTCATCATTGTCCTGTGAAACTGTAATTAATCCTGAAGTGCATTTTTCTCTAAAATAAAATGTCCATGTTAAATCTTAATTAAAAGTGTGTGGATATCTTCAGGTTCTTGAGAAAGAGAATGAAAAGAGTTAGCTTTGTTTTCTTGATTGTTTGGACCAGTTCGTTTATTCATTCACTTAACAAGAAAGCACTGAGTCCCTACCATGGACTGAGCACCTTGCTAGGCACTGAGATATAATGATTAGCAAATCTAAAAAGGGTGCCAACTTTCATGGAGTTTACCCCTGGGGTTGGGGAGATGAGACATTAATTAATTTCACAAATAAATGCATTATGACAAAATGCAAAGAGTGACATGAAGTAAAGGTATATGATAACATGAGACTTTCTAAAACAAAGCTGATCTGGCCTAGGGCATCCAGTTAGGCTTTCTTTTTTACAGTACGTGGGCCTCTCACTGTTGTGGCCTCTCCCATTGCGGAGCACAGGCTTCGGACGTGCAGGCTCAGCGGCCATGGCTCACGGGCCCAGCCGCTCCGCAGCATGTGGGATCTTCCGGGACCGGGGCACGAACCCGTGTCCCCTGCATCAGCAGGCGGACTCTCAACCACTGCACCACCAGGGAAGCCCAGGAAGGCTTTCTTGAAGAAGAGATGTTCAAGTTGAGATACGAAGGATAAGTTAGAATCAAGAGTGTAGGGATAGAGGACAGGGTTCAGGTAAAGAAACAGCATGCTATAGGTCCTAAAGTGGCAGCGAGCCTGGCACTTATGAGGACTGAAATGAAGCCACTACGGCTGAAAAACAGAGTGAGAGGAAGCAGGTTGTAAGATGACATGGAAGGGCTAATGGCTGTCAGATTATGTTGGGCCTTAGGTGATTATGAGAAACCCTGTCTTAAGTCAGACACAGAAAGACAAATGTCATATAATACTGCTTATATGTAGAATCTAAAAAAAGGGTACAAATGAACTTATTTACAAAACAGAAGTAGAGTCACAGATGTAGAAAACAAACTTATGGTTACCAGGGATGGGGGGTGGATAAACTGGGAGGCTGGAATTGACATATGCACACTACTATATATAAAATAGGTAACTAATATGGACCTATTGTAGAGCACAGGGAACTCTACTCAGTACTCTGTGGTGACCTAAATGGGAAGGAAATCCAAAAAAGAGGGGATATACGTATATGTATAACTGATTCACTTTGCTGTACACCTGAAACTAATACAACATTGTAAATCAACTATACTCCAATAAAAATTTTAAAAAAATAAAGAAACTTTGTCTTTATCTTCAGAACAGAAAAGAGTCATAGTAAATGACATTGTTCTTTGCTGTCAAAGAATTTCATACCAATAACTATTGGGAAGCTTAAGTGTCAAGCCAAAAGACGGGCTTTGCCCTGACATGGTTCTGATCGAGTGCGTTCCATTTGTGTAGTGTGTGTGTGTGTGTGTGTGTGTGTGTGTGTGTGTGTGTGTGAGAGAGAGAGAGAGAGAGAGAGAGAGAGAGAGAGAGAGAGAGAGAGAGAGAAACGGAGGCAGAAACAGAGAGAGACTGAGACACAGAAGGAGAGACACAGAGGACGAGGTGTGGTGGCCCATTCCTATGGCTGAGCTGTTGGCTGGTCTGGTTTTCGTTCAACAGTTCTGTGACTGACATTTGATTCTGCTGTCTCTTTAGAATAAGGTCTTTTATAATTTCCTCCCATTTCTCTGCATGATTTCTGCCCATCACTGGGTAAAGCAGAATTATTCCTAATGGGTTTTTGATTGGTTCTTTGGAGCCCCCGTTTTTAGTAAGCACACAAAAAAACTATTCATCCACATTGCTACCTTATACGAAACGTTCTTTCTTAAGTTAAATTCTACAGGCTGGGCAGCATAAACAGTCAAGAAAAAAAAAATTCACTGTACGCCATTTCTAAGAATCTGGCACCAAACAGTCCTCTAAGGTTTGTTTAAACAAGAAATGTAGTAAGAGAGAGAGAATTTTCACAGTGATGATGGTCTGGACCACAGAAATCACATATTTGAGTCCTGGTCACTGCAGGAGCATTAAGGAGGCTGTCAGTGAAGCCTCCCTCTAGGGGAGAGCCAATGGGAAGATTTCTTCACTTTGGAAATTCTGCATCTTTTCGTTTTTCTAAGGATAGTTTCAGCTTTTTTAGGCTTAGCACATGTCAGTACTTGAGAAGACAGTCGGAGAAAAGCAGCTGGAAGTGAAAATAATTTGCTTTAAGCACTTAAACGGTTCTTTTGTGACATTATGCTATTCAGTGGCTTTCAATCAAGTTGATCTTAATTTTCTAGCCACTTCGCTTCTAATTCGATCTCGTAAAACAACCTAGCAACTTCGGCATTAAGGACAGCACTGGGCAGGGCTGCAGTCAGGACGTTGTTTTTCTGTGCCGCCTGCCCAGGACTTTATTTTTTCTGCCTGCCCAGGACTTTATTTTTTTTGGCGGGGTGGGGCAGTGAGGCTTCTGGGATCTTAGTTCCCAGACCAGGGATTGAACCCATGCCCGCAGTAGTGGAAGTGGGGAGTCCTAACCACTGGACCGCCAGGGAAGTCTCCTGCCTGCCCACAGTTGTGTCAGTCTTCTTTCCCCCGTCTTAGCTGCCCACTCCCTGCTCAGAGCTCTCTGTAAATTCCCACCTGGCTGCAAATTATTGCTCAGGTGTTAATTTAATCACAGAATTTAATATTATACCTCATATTTTGTTCTGAAGCATTCCTAGACTCATAGGATGTTTAGAGCTGAGAGGGTCATTCATTCATTCATAGTCATCACGTATTTGTGCTTTGTGCCAGGCGTTGCTCCAGGCCCTCAAAAGCTTCCATTCCAATAGAGGAGGTGGATATGCAGAAAAGGCATTTTAACCCAATCAAATAAATGCTATTATGGAAGTGTGAGTGTGTAATAGTCAAGAACAAATCTGACTCCATATTGGATCTGTTTCTTTTACTTTAACCTTTGTATTCTATTGCTTTGGCTACAAGTTAAGAATGTTGCCTGTAGCCTGAAATATACAGGATAGCCCGTTCTCAAGGTTCTGACCATTAAAGGTATAAACACTTTTCCATTCATATAGAGATAAAAAGTTGCAGAATAGAGAATAACATTTGTCTCGTTGGAGGTTTACAGGAGCATCAGCATCTGACCTACACGGACAGCTGCAAGAACAAAGGATTCCAGCACCAAGAAGTCTGCAGCCACCAGCCACACCCCCTCCCCTTTTAGAATAAAAGAAGCCTGCATTCTAACTCGCGTATGATGGTTCTTTGGGACACGAGTCCACCATCTTCTTGGTCTGCTGATTTTCTGAATAAAGCCACTATTCCTTGCCCCAAGAACTCGTCTCTCAATTTATTGGCCCGTGTGTGGTGAGCAGTATGAGCTTAGACTCGGTAACAAGCAGAGTACAAGGGACGCAAAGGAGAAGTAGTTTGTCGGTCTGTCGGGAGAAGACTGTGAAGGCTCCCCAGAGCTGGCAGTGGGCAGATAATACTCAGAAAACAGGTGTAGGAATAATGTTTCCATTGGAGAGCAACATGTACAAAGACATGGAGAAGCTGAGGGATCTCTAGTGGCTGAAGAGTGCTTTGAGTAGACTGCAAGCAGGAAACCCATTGCCAATGGCCTGGAAATGCTGGGGTAACATCTTATTTATTTATTTACTACTTACTTTTGGCTGCGTTGGGTCTTCGTTGCTGCCCGCGGGCTTTCTCTGGTTGTGGCGAGGAGGGGCTACTCTTCGTTGCGGTACGAGTGCTTCTCATTGCCATGGTTCTCTTGTTGCAGAGCACGGACTCTAGGCACGTGGGCTTCAGTAGTTGTGGCACGTGGGCTCAGTAGTTGTGGCTCATGGGCTCTAGAGAGCAGGCTCAGTAGCTGTGGTGCACGGGCAGGGAAGTCCCTGTGGTAACATCTTGAAGGACCTTGAATGGCTGGGTCTAAATGGAAGAGAATTTAGATTTTAAACTAGTAGCAATGGGAAAATCATTGAAGATTTTTTAGCAGATATTTTATGTTAGAATGTTCACTCTGGAACTGAGGGATATGGATGGGGTAGAAGGTGGAATCAGTGAGATTCAAGTCAGAGAAAGCAAGAAAGAGGCTATTGCAATAGTCCAGGCAACAGATGAATGCCTGAGCTAGGGCAGTGACTCTGGGAATAAAGGGGAAAGATGTTTAGGACAGAAAGATTAACTGGATGGAACAGTGGGGAACATAAAATGAATCCAGGCTTTTCTGGCTTCACTGATTGGAGGGAAGTTTGTACCATTCATCTATACAAAATCTAGATATTTTCAGAACAGTTTAGGGCTGAAAGAAATGATGAATTCAGTTTTGTGCTTTTAGCTTTGGACTGAAGACATGGGAACCTGGAAATATGACGTGAGAAAAGTCTGAGAAAGGGTCAAGGACAGAATTGTGGGGTACTCCACACTTAAAGATTAGAGATGACCTCAACTCTAATAGATTCCAGGTCCCTCCCTAGATGATTGAGAAGGTCTAGGTGAGCTTTAAGAATCTGTTTATAATAAGTTCCTCAGGGGATTCTGATTGACAGCTAGAGCTGAGGACCACAGATCAAGTCCCACCCTCCTCCAAGAAAGAGCCAGAGCCTGAGGTCAAGAGGGTGGAATGACTTTCCCAAGGTCACAGAACTCCCTAGAGGCAGAGTGCAGCTCAGATTCCCAATATACGATCCTTCCTCTGCAGCTCTCACTTCTCCATTTAGATTTTATTGTCTTTGTCTTATTTAGATTTTAAAACCACAGTGGGGCTTCCCTGATGGTTCAGTTGTTAAGAATCCGCCTGCCAATGCAGGGGACACAGGTTTGAGCCCTGGTCGGGGAAGATCCCACATGCCACAGAGCAACTAAGCCCGTGCGCCACAACTACTGAGCCTGTGCTCTAGAGCCCGCAAGCCACAACTACTGAAGCCCGCGTGCCTAGAGCCCGTGCTCTGCAACAAGAGAAGCCACCGCAATGAGAAGCCCGTGCACCTCAACAAAGAGTAGCCCCGCTTGCCGCAACTAGAGAAAGCCCGTGCGCAGCAACGAAGATCCAACACAGCCAAAATTAATAAATTAAAAAAAAAAACCCACAGCGGATGGTCTGCACCTCCATCCTCTGTTTTTAAAATGCAATCAGTTATAATAGCAAGTCTGGCTGAGTGGTAGATTTGGTGGACTGAGGGAGAAATGTCCCTCACGAGTTCATGCCACGGGTTTCCTAACGATTCTATCTTGTACAGCCCTCCCATTTGTAGAGAGAAAACATATTATCAGTGGCTCAGTCTTAACATTCTGCTAGCAGCTTTTTGTTGAATCTGGACTGGGACCTAACATCTTTGTATATAATCTCGACCATGGAAGAGAAAAATTGCCCGTCTTTTTGTGGGAGATGCTCAGGGGGAGAAACATAGACCCAGAATCTACAAGATTTTAAGTATTTATGGTTGATGCAGAAATAAAAGACAAGATAGTGGTGTTTAGAAAAGTTGGGATCTCATTGGTCGTGGGAAACGTTATGTGAATACCAGGATTTCTCTCCAGTTCTTCTCTCCTTTGGGGCATGTATGGCCCTGGGAATGAGTCACAATAACGTGACTTGCTTTAACCAAAGAAATGTTAGCATAAGCAATGTGCATCACTTCTAGATGGAATAAACATTTGAAACTTCTCCATTCTCCACGATTTGTGCCTCTGAGAATTGGGGATGATTCGTTTACAGCAGCATAGTTTAGTGTAATCTGACTAATGCACCGATCAACAGAAAATATGCACAGGAAGCAGGCAACTAATAACCCAGACCTTGAAGTGTCACAAAAGGGAAAGATCTCTGCAGGCTACAGTAGTCATAGAAGGCAATGCTGGTCAACTGGAATAATGGGACATAGACCGGATGCAGTTCAGCAGAGAAAAATTCAGGATTATGCACTTGGAGTTGAAAAGAGAACATGTTCAAAGGCAAGGTGCCAGCCACTCAAAGGCAGTTGGCTGGAAAATTAAAAGTATAGCTTTAGTGGGTAGCCAGTTGACCGGGAGGAATTGTCACAGCCCTGCAGTTCTGCTGATTGAAAAAAGTGCAAGCAGAGAACTGTGGCGAATGAAAAGCATGTCTGTATCATGAGGTAATTGCTACACTGCTCTGCACAGACCAGAACTGTAACAGAGCTGGGCTGGCTCTGGTCTCCATCGTTCAATGGGATTGAGAGAATGTGGAGAGAGTTCAGAGCAAAAGCAAAATAGTCATTCAGTGACCAGCAAAGAAGGGCTAAAGACCTGGGATTACTTAGCCTAGAGAGAAAAAGCTTCAGGGTCACTTGAGAAGCGTCAGCACTGAACATAAACTTCGGAAGAGCCACAGCATAGAGGAGGATGGCTGTTTTGTCTCTGTTGCCAAGAACACAAAAAGAATGGGCTTATTAAAGTTAAACAAAAGGAAGAATTTCCTGACCCCAAGGGTTGTTTGACACCGGATAGGATGGGAGATTTCTCTCTGGAGGACTTTACAAAGATCAATGTTCTTTTGAACGTAATGGATTTACTGGGTCCTTCCTGAAGCGAAGGGATGGAAGGTTCTCAGTCTCTTTTCTGCCATGACCCAGGTGATGGATGATGTCTGCTGTGGGACACACTCCCATGGGCATGCTGTTGTACACAACCCCCAGTATGCTACTGGCAGTTGTATTCTTTTCCTTCCTCTCAAGAAAACATATCAGAAAATAAGGGAGAACCGTGTTGTGAGCAGGATCACAACAAATCCTCTTTTTTAAAAAAGGTAAATGTGTGTAAGTGTCAATATTTTAAATTCTTGTTTGTAGAAATAACCTGTGATATGATGACTCAACGCTGATTTAACAAATGGTAATTGAGTGAGGTGTGTGTGTGTGCGTACTGTGTGTGGGATATCTAAGGCTACATCAGCCTGCAGCAACGATTCAGTATGATAAATGCAGTTATGTGGGAAATGTGATCTGCTGTGAGACCATGGGGAAGGGATGATTAGCTGGTCCTTGGAGGTCCAGGAAGGCCTCCAAAGGAAGATGTGTATGAGCTGAGGTCCACAGGGTGAGGAGAAGAGAGTTGGTCAATAGAGAAGGAAAGGCAAGAAAGTAGGGAGCGCTGGTATGAAGCCTTGGAGGCTGGAAGCATCTGGAGGAATAGAGAAATGGGAAAGTATCTGAACACAGACCTGGGTCTGAGGGGAGTGGGTGATGACAGGAGACAAGGTAGCTCTGCAGGACGCTGGGCTCTCAGGGTCCTGCCAGCCATACTGAGAAGCTTGCGTTCCATCCTAGGAGCATCGTGGGGTCAGAGGGCTGTGTTATGCAGGGACGGACATGATCAGGTTGATATTTCAGAAAGTTTGTGCAGTATTCTGGCTGCCATGTGGAAAACTGGTTATTAGAGAGGCTTTGAAATTAATCTGGCCTGGATTTGAATCTGTGTTCTGTATGACTAGCTGTAAGATATTTGACAAATGAATCTCACTGAATCTCAGTTTCCTCATCTGTAAAATAGACAGCATACCGCCTGTCTGACAGGGTGTCTCTGAGGATAAACTTAAGTATTGTACGGAAAAGGCCTGTCTGATCCCCTGATGTGGGTGCTCAACAAACACTGGCTCCCTTCTCTACGAATTCATAATCAATTAGCAAATGATAAAGACACTTGACACGGTACAGAATCAAACAATTCTTTTTCATTTGAGAGTGATTATCCCATGGGTAGTTTCTACGGTCCTCTGAAAACTATCGAGACCAAAGTAGATTTTCCTGCAGCTCTTTAATCATCTTTGTGGTTCTTTGCTGAGCCCTCTCCAATTTTTCAAAACTCCTTTTCAATTGTGGAGACCACAGCTAGATTAGTCACCAGAGAGAATTCGTGATAATGAGATCCGCATAGTGCAGTCACTCGCGCTGCTGCCTTAGCCACGAAAACCCAGTCAGCTGGTCCCTGTCGCCGAATGGGTTGTGTTCCAGAAGTTCATTAGTAAGTCCGTTATTTGGAACACAGAAAGCCTTTCCCCATAGAAACAGAATTATAGATGGTGGCTTGTTTCCCAGGCCAGTGCATAAAAATCTATTTAATGCACATGCAGCTGAGCCAGGGCCTGGCAATAATAGTCACTCAAGCCCTTGACTTGCCTAAGCCCCAGTGGGATTCCCAGTCCCATGGAGCCCTGAGAACCTCTGAACCTTGGGCTTGCAAACTTGAGCCCTCTGAGGGAGATGCGAAGTGGGCTGACAGCCTTTGGGGAGACCATTATTTGCAGCATAATTGCAAAGAACACTTCCTTGAACTAGACCTTTACCTGAAATTGGACCTATTAGCACATAAGCAAGTAATCAAGAGCTATCCGATGGTAAACACACCTACGATATGCCGGATACTTTTCCTAAGTCTACCTAAATTATCTTTAATCCTCATGAGCATCTTGTAAGAAAAATATTCTTCTTATTTTTCCCGTTTTGCTGGTGTCTTGAGAAGACTTTGTGTGGCCCAGAAACAGGCAGGTAGAAGGTGTGGGGAGTGATGCAGGGAGCCCGGGCATTGGTCTTGCAAAACTGAGAGCTTTTCCACTGCACAACACTGCCTCCCAGTGGACTGTGCTAGACACATACCTTAGCGTCACTAAATCAACTATGTATGATTTCCCAGTGAAGTAACAAGTTCTTCATTCATACATCCAACAAAGAATCTTTGAGTGCTTCCAATGAGCGAGGCCTTGGGAACACAAAATCATATTAGACTTGGTGTTCTCACAGAGTAGTTGAGAAAAGGAACAAGTAAATCAAGGGTTGAAAAAAAAAAGAGAGAGATTACACAGAAACCCAGAAGAGAGATTAATCAGGCTAGGGCGGTGGTGATGGTAAGCCAGGAAGGCTTCCTGGAGAAGGTGAGATGAGCTGAGTTTTGAAGTATGAGTTGGAGTTAGATGTAAATCTATATGACAAAGGGTCAAAGGATATTCTTTCTTTCCAGAAGGAATAGCATGTTTAAATGCATTGGGACAAAACACACGTTAAAAATAGGTTAAGCATTTCTTTGACCCATCTGCTTTTGTGATATGTCAGCAACATGTCAAGATGGAGTAGACAAGTGAAAATAGTATTTATTGTAGCTTTAATGTACCTTTCTTTCATAGTGATGTTTTTAGATTCTTTATATATTTAAATATATATATTTGTATTTTTTCTGTGAACTGTCTATATTTTATTGATTTCTCTATTGGGTGTTTTGGTCATTCAAAGATTGATTTGTAAAGAAATGAAAACACTAATTCGAAAAGATATCTGTACCCATGTTCATTGCAGCATTATTGACAATAGCCAAGATATGGAAACAACCTAAGAGTCCATCAATGGATGAATGCATAAAGAAGCTGTCACACACACACACACACACACACACACACACACACACACAGAGGAAAATTACTCAACCATAAAAAGAGAAGGAAATCTTGCCATTTGTGACAACATGAATGGAACTTGAGGGCATAATATTAAGTGAAGTAAGTGAGACAGAGAAAGACATAGACTATATGATCTCACTTATATGTGGAATCTAAAACAAAAATAAAAACACCTTGAACTCATAGACACAGAAACAGATTGGTGGTCGCCAGAGGCAGGGGCTGGGGAGTGGGCAAAATGGGTGAAGGGGGTCAAGAGCTACAGACTTCCAGTTACAAAATTAATGTCACGGGGATGTAATGTACAGCATAGTGACTATGGTTAATAACACTGTGTTGTGGGCTTCCCTGGTGGCGCAGTGGTTGGGAGTCCGCCTGAAAATGCAGGGTACACGGGTTCGTGCCCTGGTCCGGGGGGATCCCACATGCTGCGGAGCAGCTGGGCCTGTGAGCCATGGCCGCTGAGCCTCCGCGTCCGGAGCCTGTGCTCCGCAATGGGAGAGGCCACAACAGTGAGAGGCCCGCGTACCGCAAAAAAAAAAAAAAATAATAATAATAATACTGTGTTGTATATTTGAAAGTTGTTGAAAGAATAGATCTTAAAAGTTCTCATCACAAGAAAAAAGTTTGTATTTATGTGTGGCGATGGACACCAATTAGGCTTACTGTGGTGATCATTTTGCAATATGTACAAATACTGCCACTAATATAATGTTACATGTCAATCATGCCTCAATTAAAAAAATTGATTTGTAAGAGCTCCTAATTCATTGTGTGTGTGTTTTCTTTTTTTTTTTTCCTGGTACGCGGGCCTCTCACTGTTGTGGCCTCTCCCGTTGCGGAGCACAGGCTCCGGACGCGAAGGCTCAGCGGCCATGGCTCACGGGCCCAGCCGCTCCGCGGCATGTGGGATCTTCCCGGACCGGGGCACGAACCCGTGTCCCCTGCATCGGCAGGCAGACTCTCAACCACTGCACCACCAGGGAAGCCCTGTGTGCTCTTTTTATTTTTTGATTTTTTAAGAAAACTTTTTCTAAAAACCTTCCCCAACTTGGATTATTATTTAAAAATTAGGTTCTCTTTTTACCTTCAAATCATTGATCTGGCAGAAATTTGGTCCAGTTGGTGTAAGGAGTCTTGTAGCAATGCCAGTACATTTCCCAGCCTGCCTTGTAGCTTTTCACCCTCAAGGCTGGGAGCCGGGAGCTAGGCTCCACAGGTGAAACTGGGGCAGAGACGGGCTTCCCCTCATGTGAAAGGAGTCTAAGAAAGCTGGGGCCGCCACACAGGCTGCAGCTGGGAGGAAGGTACCCGTTCACACTGGCAGGATGGAGCAAAGAGCAGCTCGGACAGAACCAAGTCTAAGCTGCCTGGTGTCCCTTCACCACGTGGCCCTCCCCCCAATTTCTGTTGAATGAGAAAACGTGGTCCCTGATGCAGGCAGCAACAAACCTGCCACGGGAGAATGAGCTCACACAAAGCCAACCACACACACACACACACACACACACACAGGCACAGGCACACGCCCTACAGCAAAAGAAAATAAACAAAACAAAAATCCTGAAGCACAGGAAGAAAACTAGCACTAAGGAAACCAACACATGGAAGGGGAGAGGGATGAATTGGGAGAACGGGATGGACATATACACACTACTATATAAAAAATAGATAACTAATAAGAACCTACTGTAGAGCACAGGGAACTCTACTCAGTACTCTGTAATGGCCTATATGGGAAAAGATATAACTGATTCACTTTGCTGTACATCTGAAACTAACACAAGATTGTAAATCAACTATACTCCAATAAAAATTAATTAAAAAATAATGATTCAGGGCTTCCCTGGTGGCGCAGTGGTTGGGAGTCCGCCTGCCGATCTAGGGGACACGGGTTCGTGCCCCGGTCTGGGAAGATCCCACATGCCGCGGAGCGGCTGGGCCCGTGAGCCATGGCCGCTGGGCCTGTGTGCCCGAAGCCTGTACTCTGCAACGGGAGAGGCCATGGCAGTGAGAGGCCCACGTACCACAAAAAAGAAATAAACAAAAAATAATGATTCAATAGGGGTTTAGATAGGAAAATCAAAACGTGTTTTGAAATTCAGTAATTCTATATTTCCAAAGCAAGTGACATTTAAAATTAAAAAAGAAAAAGAAAATCAACACACTAAACAGAAGATAATTTAACTACTAATAAAAAACTACTGGCAGCCTCCCCACCAAAATCTCTTTTCAGTCTATGAGGACTAATCTCATTACACCTTCAGCTGTGCTCAGTCACTCCCTGGACATCCAGGTCACTCCTCCTCTCCTACCCTCCTCATCTCCATACGGCTTCACCCTTTCCTTATCCTGGCCACGTCTCCCATCCCTCCTCAACCCCCAAAACACTTACCCCCAGCCCCTGGCCATTAGAACACCCCCTACATCCTCTACCTCGTTTCTGAGTGATCCCCTCAGCTCCTTGCTCTAAAGTAAACGTGGACCTCCCCTGAGGTCACTGCTTCCCCTGTTGTCCTCTTCCCAACCGCCCCACCCCCACCCCACACCCTGGTACCGCTGGGCCTGAAGCTGTCCTTCCTTCTCCTCATGGGTGCTTCCAGGCTGTTCCCTTCATCCTCCCTTGGTTCACGCAGCTTTAACCTCATGTCATCACACTATGTCACCCACTATCCATAACACCTTATTGCTGCATCATCATCTGACCCAGGGTCACTCCTGCCATGGTTCAGTAACTGCAGCTCCTACTTCACTGTCAGTCTCTCCAAGTTCACTCCTGTCTTAATTCTTGGTGACTTTTTTTCTTTTTTGGTCTCGCAGCTTGCCAGATCTTAGTTCCCTGACCAGGGATTGAACCTGTGCCCCCTGCAGTGGAAGCACGAAGTTTTAAGCACTGGACCACCAGAGAGGTCCCTTGGTGACGTTTAATATACACATTGATGGTCGTTTCCATACCCAGGCTTCTCAGTACCTTGAATCCCCCTTGTCATCTCCTCTTCCACATCTCCACTTACCTCAGAGGTCATTCTCTAGACTTTGTCACTACCAATCACTGCAGCCCCTCTGTCAATTCCAAGTACCTCACTCTCTGAGCGAGACCTCCTGTCTCTCCAGCTCACTTTTTAAAACACTGAGGTATAACTGACGTATATTATATTAGTGACAGATGTACAACATAAAGATTTGATATTTGTATATATTGCAAAATGTTTGCCACAATAAATCTATTTAACATCCATCACCACACAGTTACAAGTTTTTTTCTTGTGATGAGAACTTTTAAGATTCATCCTTGGGACTTCCCTGGTGGCATAGTGGTTAAGAATCTGACTGCCAATGCATGGGACACGGGTTCGAGCCCTGGTCCGGGAAGATCCCACATGCCGCGGAACAACTAAGCCCGTGCACCACAACTACTGAGCCTGTGCTCTAGAGCCCACAAGCCACAATTACTGAGTCCACGTGCTGCAACTACTGAAGCCCAGGCAACTAGAGCCCATGCTCTGCAACAAGAGAAGCCACCGTGATGAGAAGCTCACGCACCGCAACGAAGAGTAGCCCCTGCTCGCCGCAACTCGAGAAAGCCCGTGCACAAGGAAGGAAGACCCGACGCAGCCAAAAATAAATAAATTTATTTTTAAAAAAAAGATCTATTTTTTTAGCAACTTTCAAATGTAAAACACAGTATTGTTAACCATAGTCACAATGCTGTACATGACATCATGAGGACTTTTGTTTTATAACCAGAAGTTTGTACCTTTTGACCCCTTTCACCCATTTCACCCACACCGCACCCCTCACCTCTGGCAACCACCCATCTGCTCTCTGCATCTCTGAGCTTGTTTTTTTCCCCTCAAGATTCCACATGTAAGTGAGATCATACTGTCTTTGTCTTCCTCTGACTTATTTCACTCAGCATAATACCCTCAAGTTCTATCCATGTTATCCCCAAATGGCAAGATTTCCTTTTGTTATGACTGAATAATATTCCATTTTTTATATATATATATATATATATACATATCTCACATTTTCTTTATTCACTCACTAATGGACACTTAGGTTGTTTCTGTATCTTGGCTACTGTAAATACTGCTGCAATGTGCATGGAGGTTTCAGCTCACTTCTTCTAGAAGCACAACCCTAATCTTTTCACCACCCCTCTCTCCCCCATGCCCTCTCTCTCTCCTTCCCAAGTTAAATTCCATGGTCAAATAGCATAATTATTCCTTTGCATGTACCCTCAATTACCAAGGCCCTTTCTCACCTTATACTAGAAATTTAATCATACATTAAATATTCTTTTGTGTCTGGCTTCTTTGCTCAACATTGTGTTTATGAAATTTCTCTTTTTTGTTGAGTGTAGCTGCCGTTTACTTATTCTCATTTTTGTATAGCGCCCTATGATATGAATACCCCACAACTTATTTCTTCATTATGCTGTTGATGGACATTTGCTTCCAGCTTTTTTCTAGTGCTGCTGTGAACATCTTCATACCTCTCTTCTGTGCGTGCATTTCTGCATTGGAGTGGAATTGCTGAGTCACAGGGAATGTACTTCTTCAGCTTTAATAGGTGATGCTAAACCGCTTCACGATGGTTGTACCAACGTATAATCCCAGCTGCAGTGTATGAAAGTTTCAGTGGCTGGCATCCTTTCTCACATTTGTATTGTCAGTCCTTTTAAAGTTAGCCATCCTGGTGAGATTGTAATTGTGTAACACTGGGATTTTAAGTTTGCATTTCTCTGATTAAGGAAGTAAAGCGCTTCCGTGTATATTTCTTGGCCATTGGATAACACTTTTGCACAGTGTCTTGCGCATTTCACTACTGGGTTGTCTGTATTTTCGTGTTGATTTCTACAAATTCTTTATAGGACTGTGAGTTAAATGTGTTGCACATAACCTCTCCCATTCTGTTGCTTGCCTTTTATTCTCTTGCTTTTTTGATGAAAAGAAGTCTTAATTTTAGGGAAATCTCATTTATCAATCTTTTCCTCTATGGTTAAGAGTCTATGGTTTTGAGTCCTATTTAAGAAATCTTTTTCTACCCTGAGGTTATGAAGTTAATTTAGATTCTCTCCTAGATTTATTTTGTTGCCTTTCACATTTAAATCTACAAATATTCTGGAATTTTGGTGTGAGGTAGTATTCAAGTTTATTTGATTTTTTCCTTATTTGGAAATTGTCCAGAACTATTTAATGAAAAGACTATTCTTTCCCTATTACTCTGTGTGATGTATTACATCTCTGTCATGAATTGCAAGTCCATACATGTGAAGGTCTGTCTATTTAATAAAATTTATTGTTATAAGAATGTATTCATCTCATCCAAATTTTCAAATGTACTGCCATAAAATTGTTCATAATATCCTTCTACTGTCTTTTCAATGTCTGAAAGATCTGTAGTGATGTTTCCTTTTTCAATTTTAATATTGGTAATTTGTGCCTTTTTTCTTTTTAAAATCAGTCTTACTAGAGATTTATCAATTTTATAAGTATTTTCAAGGACCAATTTTTGGCTTTTCCATTCTTTTACTTTAACCTTTCTGTATCCTTATGTTGTAAACATATAACTGAGCATATGTGTATCTATGTGTGTGTCTATGTATCCATACCTAATAGCATAAGATCAAATTATATGAAGAAGAAAATATGCTCATATATTCAGTTCTAATATATACATGCAAATTAAATGCCTCAGTGGGGAAAAAAAAACGTTCAGTACTACACAATCCATGGTTGGTTGAAACTTGTGTTGTTCAAGGGTCAACTGTAAAATAATATAGGGAAAGCACTTAGAATAGGACACTGGCACATAACAAGTGCTAAATAAATGATAGCTGATCTTTTAAAAATTCTCTTATTTTGGTGTTTTTTTTGCTAATTGTGTTGTCTTGTAAATAGCAAGTCACTGAATGTTGTTTTAAACATGTGTTTTGGGGGCTTCCCTGGTGGCACAGTGGTTAAGAATCCGCCTGCCAATGCAGGGGACATGGGTTTGAGCCCTGGTCCGGGAAGATCCCACATGCTGCGGAGCAACTAAGCCCGTGAGCCACAACTACTGAGCCCACGTGCCACAACTACTGAAGCCTGTGCACCTAGAGCCCGTGCTCCACAACAAGAGAAGCCACGGCAATGAGAAGCCCGTGCACTGCAATGAAGAGTAGCCCCCGCTCACCGCAATTAGAGAAAGCCCGTGCACAGCAACGAAGATCCAACACAGCCAAAAAGAAATAAATTAATTAATTTAAAAAAAATGTGTTTTGGGGGCTTCCCTGGTGGCGCAGTGGTTGAGAGTCTGCCTGCCGATGCAGGGGAGATGGGTTTGTGCCCCAGTCCAGGAAGATTCCACACGCCACTGAGCGGCTAGGCCCGTAAGCCATGGCCGCTGGGCCTGCGCGTCCGGAGCCTGTGCTCCACAACAGGAGAGGCCACAACAGTGACAGGCCCGCGTACCGCAAAAAAAACCAACAAAAACAAACAAACAAACCAAAAAAATGTGTTTTGGGAATTGCCTGGTGGTCCAGTGGTTAGGACTCAGTGTTTTCACTGCCCTGGTTCAATCCCTGTTCGGTGTTTTTATTGAAAATAAACGTTCAGAAAGTCCACAGACTGTAAATGAATGAATATTTATAAAGTGAACAAAACTGTGAAATCAGCCTTCAGATCAAAAACACCCAGAAACTCTCCTTTTGCCTCCTTCCAGGAACTGGCCTCACCAATGAAACACTTCTAACAGCACAGATAGTTTCACATCATTTTGAATTTTATTTGAACAGATTCATACAGTGTGCGGTGCACCTTCATGTCTGGGCCTTTTTGCTCAACATTATGTTTGTGAGATTCATCCATATGGTGGGTGCAGCTGTAGTTGTTCATTCTTATTGCTGAATAATATTCCACTGGGTGACATATCACAGCTTATCTTTGTATTTATTGTTGATGGGCTTTTGGGCATTGTCCTGTTTAGGACTATCTCAAACGGTGCTGCTGTGAACACTCTTATGCCTGTATTTCGGTGAACATCATATGCATTTTGGTTGGGAATATGCCTTGGGGTGGAATTGCTGGGTCACAGGATATGCATTTTTCAGTTTTATAAGACGCTGTTAAACAGTTCTACAAAGGGGTTGTTCCAATTTACACTCCCACAAACTTGCCTTTTAATAAGAGTTTTTAATTGTAACTGTTATGACCAATGTCATGTTATTTTGTGGTTTTGTTTTTGGTATCCTTGCTGTTCTTTTATATTCAGTTTTCTTTTCAGTATAAACAGAACTTTGTTTTGCTTGCCTTTTGAAATAATTTGGAGGATAAAGAACCTGTTACTAATTGTACTAATGGTTACTATACAGCAGTTCACAATCATTGTCAAGTTGAATTATCAAAATTAAAATAAAAACAATTCTGTTGACTCACTTTTCATGAAAGGCAAAAATTGCAGTGCTTTTACTTTTGCTCCCTTCCCTGATTCCTGTCTTCAAGAAATTAATGTTGTGTCATAAATTCTATCATCCAAAATTTAGCCTATCAGAGAGGTGCTAATCTGTAGGCTTGATATTGTCCTATATTAAATTGATCCAATGGCATGATGCCATTGACCTTGAACACTGTTGTAAGCTATAAACTCCTGATTGTGATTATGAGGATCTTGTTCATTGCATTACCGTGTTTCCCAGCAAGACACTGTTCTCAGATCTCAGAATGAGAAATTGTGCTTTTCATGAGCATGTGGTTTATTTTTACCTTATGAACCCGGATATTTTCCTTTTTATAACACTGACTCGTAGGAAATTTACAATATATTTTAGTTCTCTATGTTTATATCTTTGAAAATAATATTAAACCCTTTTGGAAATGAGATAAAATATGAATCAGTGTGGCAGGGCAAACATGGCTTCCAGTCGACGGTGGTTATCTCCAAGGAGAGAAGTGAGATTGAGAAGAGTAAAAAGTGAAAATAACTTTTACTGCTTACTCATTTGCATTATTTAAGTATGACTTTGTGTGTTATTGGTATAATTTAAAAAACAAAAATGTATACGTTGAAAAGAAAGAAAATAAAGGCAAATACATTTAGGATCTGGGACAGAACTTCCTAAGACATGTGACCCAGAAACCATAAAAAAATGATGGACAGATCTTACTCAAAAATTGAAAATCTTCTCTCCAGCAAAAACACTAAAAACAAAGTACAAAAATCAGTAAACTACTGAGAGACAACATTTATAACAAATGTTTTAGACAAAGATGAATAACACCCAAATATAATGAGCTCCGACTAATCAATAAGCAAAAGAGAAAAAGAACAAAAATGAGCAAGGGATGGGACTTCCCTGGTGCTCCAGTGGGTAAGACTCCACACTCCCAGTGCAGGGGGCCCATGTTCAATCCCTGGTCAGGGAACTAGATCCCGCATACGTGCCGCAACTGAGAGCCCGTGTGCCGCAACTGAAGAGCCTGAATGCCGCAGCTGAGACCCAGCGCAGCCAAATTAAATAAATAAATATTTTTTAAAAAAATGAGCAAGGTTTCTCTGCATCTATTGAGATGATCATATGGTTTTTCTCCTTCAATTTGTTAATATGGTTTATCACATTGATTGATTTGCGTGTATTGAAGAATCCTTGCATTCCTGGAATAAACTCCACTTGATCATGGTGTATGATCCTTTTAATGTGCTGTTGGATTCTGTTTGCTAGTATTTTGTTGAGGATTTTTGCATCTATGTTCATCAGTGATATTGGCCTGTAGTTTTCTTCCTTTGTGACATCCTTGTGTGGTTTTGGTATCAAGGTGATGGTGGCCTCGTAGAATGAATTTGGGAGTGTTCCTCCCTCTGCTATATTTTGGAAGAGTTTGAGAAGGATAGGTGTTAGCTCTTCTCTAAATGTTTGATAGAATTCACCTGTGAAGCCATCTGGTCCTGGGCTTTTGTTTGTTGGAAGATTTTCAATCACAGTTTCAATTTCAGTGCTTGTGATTGGTCTGTTCATATTTTCTATTTCTTCCTGATTCAGTCTTGGCAGGTTGTGCATTTCTAAGAATTTGTCCATTTCTTCCAGGTTGTCCATTTTATTGGCATAGAGTTGCTTGTAGTAATCTCTCATGATCTTTTTTATTTCTGCAGTGTCAGTTGTTACTTCTCCTTTTTCATTTCTAATTCTATTGATTTGAGTCTTCTCCCTTTTTTTCTTGATGAGTCTGGCTAATGGTTTATCTATTTTGTTTATCTTTTCAAAGAACCAGCTTTTAGTTTTATTGATCTTTGCTATTGTTTCCTTCATTTCTTTTTCATTTATTTCTGATCTGATTTTTATGATTTCTATCCTTCTGCTAACTTTGGGGTTTTTTTGTTCTTCTTTCTCTAATTGCTTTAGGTGCAAGGTTAGGTTGTTTATTCGAGATGTTTCCTGTTTCTTAAGGTGGGCTTGTTATAAACTTCCCTCTTAGAACTGCTTTTGCTGCATCCCATAGGTTTTGGGTCGTCGTGTCTCCATTGTCATTTGTTTCTAGGTATTTTTTGATTTCCTCTTTGATTTCTTCAGTGATCACTTCATTATTAGTGTATTGTTTAGCCTCCATGTGTTTGTATTTTTTACAGATTTTTTCCTGTAATTGATATCTAGTCTTATGGCGTTGTGGTCAGAAAAGATACTTGATACAATTTCAATTTTCTTAAATTTACCAAGGCTTGATTTGTGACCCAAGATGTGATCTATCCTGGAGAATGTTCCATGAGCACTTGAAAAAAATGTTTATTCTGTTGTTTTTGGGTGGAATGTCCTATAAATATCAATTAAGTCCATCTTGTTTAATGTATCATTTAAAGCTTGCGTTTCCTTATTTATTTTCATTTGGGACGATCTGTCCATTGGTGAAAGTGGGGTGTTAAAGTTCCCTACTATGAATGTGTTACTGTCGATTTCCCCCCCTTTTTTTTTTTGGTGGTATGCAGGCCTCTCACTCTTGTGGCCTGTCCCATTGTGGAGCACAGGTTCCAGACGTGCAGGTTCTGCGGCCACGGCTCACGGGTCCAGCCGCTCCGCGGCATGTGGGATCTTCCTGGACCGGGGCACGAACCCGTGTCCCCTGCATCGGCAGGCGGACTCTCAACCACTGTGCCACCAGGGAAGCCCGATTTCCCCTTTTATGGCTGTTAGTATTTGCCTTATGTATTGAGGTGCTCCATGTTTGGTGCATAAATATTTACAATTGTTATATCTTCTTCTTGGATCGATCCCTTGACCATTATGTAGTGTCTTTCTTTGTCTCTTCTAATAGTCTTTATTTTAAAGTCTATTTTGTCTGATATGAGAATTGCTACTCCAGCTCTCTTTTGGTTTCCATTTACATGAAATATCTTTTTCCATCCCCTTCCTTTCAGTCTGTATGTGTCTCTAGGTCTGAAGTGGGTCTCTTGTAGACAGCAAATATATGGGTCTTGTTTTTGTATCCATTCAGCCAATCTGTGTCTTTTGGTGGGAGCATTTAGTCCATTTACATTGAAGGTAATCATCGATATGTATGTTCCTATTCCCATTTTCTTAATTGTTTTGGGTTCGTTATTGTAGGTCTTTTCCTTCTCTTGTGTTTCTTGCCTAGAGAAGTTCCTTTAGCAGTTGTAGAGCTGGTTTGGTGGTGCTGAATTCTCTTAGCTTTTGCTTATCTGTAAAGGTTTTAATTTCTCCATCAAATCTGAATGAGATCCTTGCTGGGTAGAGTAATCTCGGTTGCAGGTTTTTCTCCTTCATCACTTTAAATATGTCCTGCCAGTCCATTCTGGCTTGCAGAGTTTCTGCTGAAAGATCAGCTGTTAACCTTATGGGGATTTCCTTGTGTGTTATTTGTTGTTTTTCCCTTGCTGCTTTTAATATTTGTTCTTTGTATTTAATTTTTGACAGTTTGATTAATATATGTCTTGGCGTATTTCTCCTTGGATTTATCCTGTATGGACTCTCTGTGCTTCCTGGACTTGATTAACTATTTCCTTTTCCATATTAGGGAAGTTTTCAACTATAATCTCTTCAAATATTTTCTCAGTCCCTTTCTTTTTCTCTTCTCCTTCTGGAACCCCTATAATTTGAATGTTGGTGCGTTTAATGTTGTCCCAGAGGTCTCTGAGACTGTCTTCAGTTCTTTCCATTCTTTTTCCTTTATTCTGCTCTGCAGTAGTTATTTCCACTATTTTATCTTCCAGGTCACTTATCCGTTCTTCTGCCTCAATTATTCTGCTATTGATCCCATCTAGAGTATTTTTCACTTCATTTATTGTGTTGTTCATCATTGTTTGTTCCATCTTTAGTTCTTCTAGGTCCTTGTTAAATGTTTCTTGCATTTTGTCTATTCTATTTCCAAGATTTTGGATCATCTTTACTATCATTACTCTGAATTCTTTTTCAGGCAGACTGCCTATTTCCTCTTCATTTGTTAGGTCTGGTGGGTTTTTATCTTGCTCATCTGCTGTGTGTTTTTCTGTCTTCTCATTTTGCTTATTTTACTGTGTTTGGGGTCTCCTTTTTGCAGGCTGCAGGTTCGTAGTTCCCGTTGTTTTTGGTGTCTGTCCCCAGTGGCTAAGGTTGGTTCAGTGGGTTGTGTAGGCTTCCTGGTGGAGGGAACTAGTGCCTGTGTTCTGGTGGATGAGGCTGGATCTTGTCTTTCTGGTGGGCAGGTCCATGTCTGGTGGTGTGTTTTGGGGTGTCTGTGGACTTATTCTGATTTAGGGCAGCCTCTCTGCTAATGGGTGGGGTTGTGTTTCTGTCTTGCTAGTTGTTTGGCATAGGATGTCCAGCACTGTAGCTTGCTGGTCATTTAGTGAAGCTGGGTGCTGGTGTTGAGATGGAGATCTCTGGGAGATTTTCGCCGTTTGATACTATGTGGAGCTGGGAGGTCTCTGGTGGACCAGTGTCCTAAAGTTGGCTCTCCCACCTCAGAGGCACAGCACTAACTCCTGGCTGCAGCACCAAGAGCCTTTCATCCACACGGCTCAGAAGAAAAGGGAGAAGAAGTAGAAAGAAAGAATTAGTAGAAGTAGAAAGAGAGAAAGAAAGAAAGAAAGGAGGGAGGGAGGGAGGGAGGAAGGAAGGAAGGAAGGAGGGAAGGAAGGAAAAAAAGAAAGAAGATAAAGTAAAATAAAATAAAGATAAAATATAAAAAAGTTATTAAAATAAAAAAAAAATTAAGAGAAAAAAAAAAACGGACGGATAGAACCCTGGGGCAAATGGTGGAAGCAAAGCTATACAGACAAAATCTCACACAGAAGCATACACATACACACTCACAAAAAAAGGAAAAGGGGAAAAAATCATAAATCTTGCTCTCAAAGTCCACCTCCTCAATTTGAGATGATTTGTTGTCTAAAGGAGGGAAGGAAGGAAAGAAAGAACGAAGATAAAGTAAAATAAAATTAAGTTATTAAAATAAAAAGTAATTATTAAGAAAAATTTAAAAAAAACAAAAACGGATGGATAGAACCCTCAGACAAATGGTGGAAGCAAAGCTGTACAGACAAAATCTCACACAGAAGCACACACATACACACTCACAAAAAGAGGAAAAGGGGAAAAAGTCATAAATCTTGCTCTTAAAGTCCACTTCCTCAATTTGGGATGATTCGTTGTCTATTCATGTATTCCACAGATGCAGGTACATCAAGTTGATTGTGGAGATTTAATCCGCTGCTCCTGAGGCTGCTGGGAGAGATTTCCCTTTCTCTTCTTTGTTCGCACAGCTCCCAGGGGCTCAGTTTTGGATTTGGCCCCGCCTCTGCGTGTAGGTCTCTGGAGGGCGTCTGTTCTTTGCTCAAACAGGACGGGGTAAAAGGAGCCGCTGATATGAGGGCTCTGGCTCACTCAGGCCTGGGGGGAGGGAGGGGCACGGAGTGCGGGGCGGGCCTGCGGGCGGCAGAGGCCGGCGTGACGTTGCACCAGCCTGAGGTGCGACGTGTGTTCTCCCGGGGGAGTTCTCCCTGGATCACGGGACCCTGACAGTGGCGGGCTGCACAGGCTCCCCGGAAGGGGGGTGTGGATAGTGACCTGTGCTCGCACACAGGCTTCTTGGTGGCGGCAGCAGCAGCCTTAACGTCTCATGCCCGTCTCTGGGGTTCGCACTTTTAGCCGCGGCTCGCGCCCGTCTCTGGAGCTCCTTTAAGCAGCGTTCTTTTTTTTTTTAACATCTTTATTGGGGTATAATTGCTTTACAATGGTGTGTTAGTTTCTGCTTTATAACAAAGTGAATCAGTTATACATATACATATGTTCCCATATCTCTTCCCTCTTGCGTCTCCCTCCCTCCCACCCTCCCTATCCCACCCCTCCAGGCGGTCACAAAGCACCAAGCCGATATCCCTGTGCCATGCGGCTGCTTCCCACTAGCTATCTACCTTACGTTTGTTAGTGTATGTATGTCCATGCCTCTCTCTCGCCCAAGCAGCGCTCTTAATCCTCTCTCCTCGCGCACCAGGAAACAAAGAGGTAAGAAAAAGTCTCTTGCCTCTTCAGCAGCTCCAGACTTTCCCCCGGACTCCCTCCCGGCCAGCCGTGGCGCCCTAACCCCCTGCAGGCTGTGTTCACGCCGCCAACCCCAGTCCTCTCCCTGCGCTCCGACCGAAGCCCGAGCCTCAGCTCCCAGCCCCGCCCGCCCCGGCGGGTGAGCAGACAAGCCTCTCGGGCTGGTGAGTGCCGGTCGGCACCGATCCTCTGTGCGGGAATCTCCCCGCTTTGCCCTCCGCACCCCTGTGGCTCCGCTCTCCTCCGCGGCTTCAAAGCTCCCCCCTCCGCCACCCGCAGTCTCCGCCCGCGAAGGGGCTTCCTAGTGTGTGGAAACTTTTCCTCCTTCACAGCTCCCTCCCACTGGTGCAGGCCCCGTCCCTATTCTTTTGTCTCTGTTTATTCTTTTTTCTTTTTCTCTACCCAGGTACGTGGGGGGTTTCTTGCCTTTTGGGAGGTCTGAGGTCTTCTGCCAGCGTTCAGTAGGTGTTCTGAAGGAGTTGTTCCACGTGTAGATGTATTTCTGGTGTATCTGTGGGGAGGAAGGTGATCTCCGCGTCTTGCTCTTCCGCCATCTTCCCGGAAGTCCAATCAGGGTTGTTGTCTTAAAGGGCACTGGCCCTTCAAGATTAGCTTGGGGCTAGTTTGCCTGAGGGAATTATAGTGCCCCAGGGTGTGTGTGTGTGTGTGTGTGTGTGTGTGTGTGTGTGTGTGTGTG